>NC_087159.1:26762500-26770000 GCF_035594125.1 Scylla paramamosain | reverse complement strand
TCTTCAGTTCCTTCTTTTCTCTTTCTTTTTCCCAGTGTAGAATTTTCATCCATATCTTTCTCTTCCTCCCCACCCCCTCCCTTTCCACCTCCTCCTCCTCCTCCCCATTACAGCCTTCTCTTCCCTAATCCTTCCTGCCTAACCTAATCTGCCTAACTGAACATTCCTTTGCCTATACTTTCCTCCCTAACTTAACTTCTCTAACCTTGAGCATTTTTCCTCCTCCTCCTCTTCCTCCTCCTCCTCTTCTTCCTCTTCCTCCTTCCTACCACATGTCTCTCCGCCTCCCCTTTGCTCCTTAACCTAACCTAACCTCTTTAACATTGAAAATTCCTTCTCCTCCTCCTCCTCCTCCTCCTCCTCCTCCTCCTCCTCCTCCTCCTCCTCCTCCTCCTCTTCCTCCACTATCCTTTCCTCCATCTACAACTCACCTAATCTTCCTCCTCTTCTTCCTCTCTCATAAGTTAGCATCTCTCCCACTACCTCTTCCATCCCTTTCCTTTATCTACACATCATCTGAATCCTTCCTAATTTTCTTCCCTAACTGTTTCCACATCCTTACAGCAACTTCCCTTTCCCTCTCCTCCTCTCTCCCTCTAATCTTGTAATCTTCCTCTGATCTTTTCCCAAATCTTATTCTTCCTGTTTTTTTTTCCCTCTCTCACTCTCTCTTTCTTTAAAATTTTCCCATATGCTTTCGTTCTTTTTTCCTGTATTGTGTATGTGAATCTTTTCCTCCTCTGCAGCTTTCCTTAGTTTCCTCTAGTTTTCCTCTACGTCTCCTTAGCTTGTGTCTTGTGTGAAAGTAATGAAGTGTGTTTG
Source organism: Scylla paramamosain (assembly GCF_035594125.1). NCBI lineage: Eukaryota > Metazoa > Arthropoda > Malacostraca > Decapoda > Portunidae > Scylla > Scylla paramamosain. The sequence continues at coordinate 26,769,178 of NC_087159.1, read as the reverse complement.
TAGTGAATAAAAAATGTCAATATTATCATTTTCTTTCGAATGTTCCTGTTTTTTTTTTCTGTTGCTTCTCCTCGTATTGTTATTGTTGATGTTGTTGTTCTCCTTCCTCCTATTCCTGTTCTTCCTGCTTCTTCTTCTTCTTCTTCATCTTCCTCCTCATCCTTCTCCTCTTCTTGTTCTTGTTCTTCCTGTTCCTCATCCTCCTTCTTCTGTTGTTTTTTTTTCTTGCTTCTTCATCTTATGCTCTTCCTCCTCCTCCTCCTCCTCCTCCTCCTCTTCTTCTTCTTTTTCTTTTTCTTCTTCTTCTTCTTTTCCAACTTCTTCCCTCTCAATTTGTGTTAATCTGTTCCTTATCACAACCACATTTCTCTCTCTCTCTCTCTCTCTCTCTCTCTCTCTCTCTCTCTCTCTCTCTCTCTCTCTCTCTCTCTCTCTCTAAACAAAGGACAAGCACGAGGATTTTTCGCTCATTAGTTTGGGATTAACTAATAAGAGAACGTATTGTTATTATTATTATTATTATTATTATTATTATTATTATTATTATTATTATTATTACTATTATTATCATTATTTGTGGTCATGATTTGAAAAGAAATTAATCATCATAATACAATATATACGGTGTGTGTGTGTGTGTGTGTGTGTGTGTGTGTGTGTGTGTGTGTGTGTGTGTGTGTGTGTGTGTCTGTGTGTGTGTAAAAAACTGGTTAAACAGGAAGGTAAAATTACAGTATCGTTATTTTCCTCCTCCTCCTCTTCCTCCTCCTCCTCCTCCTCCTCCTCCTCATCTTCCTCTTCCTCCTCTCCGTTCTCCTCTTCTTCCTCTTCCTCCACCTCCTCCTCCTTCTTATATACGTCTAATCTTTCAGGCGATAAGAGGAAAGAGGAAGGAGGAGAGGAAAGGAGGGAATAAAGAAGAAGAAGGATAGAAGGGAAAGAAAGGGAGAGGAAGGGAAAAGGAAGAAAATGGAAGTTCGTAAAGGGAAGGAATGGGTTGAGAGAAAAAGGAAAAAAAGAGAAACGGAAAAGATAAATAAGTAGAAAGGAAGGAAGAGAAAGGAAATTAAAATGAAAGAGAAGGGGAACAGAGAAAAAAAGAAAAACGAAAAATAGAGAAGGGAAAGAAAAAAATGAACAGGAGGAAAGGGAAAGGAAAAAGGGAACAATAAAGAAGGAAATGTGAAGGAAAAGAAGAGGAAGGATGAGAAAGGGAGAGGAAAGAGGAGGAAAAGGAGGAAGAGAGGGAAACAGCTAATGCCAAGGAAATTTATTATATTTTCCAGAGTTTTGGGGAAAGATGGATGGCTGGGTCTCTCTCTCTCTCTCTCTCTCTCTCTCTCTCTCTCTCTCTCTCTCTCTCTCTCTCTCTCTCTCTCTCTCTCTCTCTCTCTCGTATTTTTCTACGCCTAAATAATTATTTTTAGTCTAAATATTTAAACAACTTGCGAGAGACAGAGAGAGAGAGAGAGAGAGAGAGAGAGAGAGAGAGAGAGAGAGAGAGAGAGAGAGAGAGAGAGAGAGAGAGAGAGAGAGAGAGAAACAGGGCAAACGTTTCAGAGGAGTCAAAAGTCATAATTGGCCTAATTCTCTCTCTCTCTCTCTCTCTCTCTCTCTCTCTCTCTCTCTCTCTCTCTCTCTCTCTCTCTCTCTTCGAATTAGCTAAAAGTGAATATAAAAAAATAACAGAGAGAGAGAGAGAGAGAGAGAGAGAGAGAGAGAGAGAGAGAGAGAGAGAGAGAGAGAGAGAGAGAGAGAGAGTTGTATACAAACACAGGCCACAACAGACCTTGCAGTCCTCACGAGGTGACCTGGCCTAGGACTACTAAGGTGACATTAGAAGAAAAGGACAGGAAAGCAGAAGGCTCTCTCCCCACCCTCCACTCCACCAGGCATAAGCCGTACAGGAAACAGGTTGGAAATAAATACCTTACGGGGTTAGAGAAGATAAAACCCGAACGAAATTTTATAGGAAAGAATGAAAATAGATGAAATGAGATACCCCCATTTTCTGGAGGCAAGGAAGTTAATCACAAACAAACAAACACTGTTAACTGCGGATTTGAGGCAAAATATTTATCAAGACGGCGTTTAAAAGTCTCTACGGTGTTGGTCTGTCATGTCTCCAGGGAGTCCATTCCATACATTGACGACACGATGAAAAGTTTTTTTATATATATATTTATGAGAGTTGAAGGATTTCCCAACAATTTTGCTACCGTTTCCTCGAGTGTAATTTGAAAAAGTGAGAGAGAGAGAGAGAGAGAGAGAGAGAGAGAGAGAGAGAGAGAGAGAGAGAGAGAGAGAGAGAGAGAGAGAGAGAGAGAGAGAGAGAGAATATGTAAATGCTTAATGTTCGACTCTTGACCAGCAGGGGCACAGGAAACGCAGGTAACAGTGCAGGTGTTTATTCACAGAAGGTGTGAACAGAAGGCTGGAGGTAGGTGATCTCTCGGCGCCAGGCCGCGCACTTCCACTTAACACTTATGACTGAAGCCTAGCTCGTTCACTCATACACGTATTCATGCCTCACACAAGTCTCGCTCATTCACTCGTTCACACAACTAGCTAACAACCACACACCTCCCCCGAGACATAAGGAAGATTCCTTATCTTTGTTATGGCTACCGTAACACATGAAACAAAGTTACAATGATTGAAGTACAGAAAACACGGTACATATACACAAAACAAACACAGCGTACAATGAACACGTACGACTAATCGTAGGTGCTACGGTGCCACCGCACCTGCAGTCGTCTCGGCTCCCTACGCTGTCGGCTGCTTCGACGCTCTGGTTGCTCTCGGCCACGGTGTACCCCGTTACCCTGATGCTCCGGGCTGCCGGGATGGTGGTGTTCCTCGTGACCCTGATGCTGAAGCGCTGCACCGCCATGAGCGGTGTGCTGCTCGACAGGAAGGGGAGCAAGAGGTCTATGTGGGCGTAGGTGTCTTCTATTACGCCACATCACGCGACCGCTGCCCATCTTGATGAGGTAGTCTCTCCTTCGCCCAACAGCCACGATGACACCCAGGCGATCCCAGAGGCCTGTCGTGTGATCTTGAACGTCGACGTGGCCACCGAGGTGCAGGAGAGGAAGAGTACGGGCGGACGCGTCGTGGCGAAGTTTCGCTTTCTTCCTCAGTCGCTCTGCCTTGGCGTCGCACTCATCAGCAGCGCGCTGCCACTGCTGAGCGTATGAGCGATGATGAGCCGGGACACAGGACCTCATAGGATGACCGAAGAGGACTTGTGCTGGTGATCGCCCTTCCGCCCTCGGAGTGTTGCGCAGTTCCAGCAACCCGCGAGCGAACGCATCCTCGTCCAGGTGTCCCTGCTGTGTGGTCGTGAGGATCAGCTTCTTCACGGACTTGACCGCTGCCTCGGCGTGACCATTGGAGCGTGGATAATGAGGTGAAGATACACGATGCTCCACCCCCATCGAGCCAGGAAGCGCCGTACCGATGAAGAAGTGAACTGCGGTCCACCGTCAGTCCTCAGGAGAACAGGCACGCCCGTGTCGGCGAACACACCCCGAAGGACACGAACGAGCTGATCAGCCGATGCTGGACGTGAGCATGCAGACACGTGAGGCCACCCAGACAAGCGATCTACATACACGAGGTATGTACGGCCTGCTGCGTGGAAGTAGTCTGCAGAAACTGACTCAAACACCCTGCTGGGTGTGTCCGTGTCCTGCCAGAGAGGTTCGTTGGCTTGGCTTGGTAGGAGTGGACGGCATAGTGAGCATCCAGAAACGACGTTCTCAACGTCTCTGTCCATACCAGGCCAGTACACCGTTTGTCGGGCCCGTCGCTTGGTGCGCTCCATCCCCTGATGACTGTCATGGAGTCGCTCTAGTGTTTCTCGGCGGAGGCTGTGAGGAATAAGAAGCCTCGGCCCGTAAACCACCAGGTCGTCGTCTACGGCCAGCAGACTGCGCACCGGCCAGTACGTACGCAAGCGGTGATCGAGGTCGTGGCAATGATCAGGGAAGCCCTCGATGATGACGTTCTTGAGCAAGCAGTACTCCCCGTCTCTTGCTGCTGCGGCACGTACCATTTCCACAGTCTGATCCTGGAGTGGTGCTAAGCGGACGCCGTCCTCATTGGTGGCAGATAACGCTGAGATGACCGCTGAGTGGAGAGGGTCGAGGTCACCAGAAGTAGCAGCATCCTCTTCCTCCACTGGGTCCTGTACTGGAGCACGTGAGAGGGCGTCGGGCACACAGTGTGTCGATCCCTTTTGCCAGCTTGCTGTGAAAGAATACTGAGCAAGCTTCTCCCTCATGCGCTGCAGCCGCAGGTTCTCTATTTCTCCCAACAACTTGCTATTGAGGAGAGGTATCAGCGGGCGGTGGTCGAGCACTAGATCGAAGTGAGGGAGTCCTTTCAGGTAGGTGCCACATTTCCTGACTGCCCAGACGATTGCAGCCATTTCCAACTCTATTACTGCATAGCGGCTCTCTGTGTCTGTAACAAATCTTGACCCGCATTGCACCATCTTCCTTTGCTTCGAAGACGCTGGGAAAGGCCTTGATCACAGCAGCAGCGTGCCCCGCACGCTGCTGTGGCGTTGGGTCGTAGGAATGAGGCCAGCTGATCACTTCTGTGGGCGTAGATAGAGGTGGCTGCGAGGCGGTCGGGTACTTGATGGAGCTGTTGCCGGTGTGCTGTTCTTCCCTGCGTAGCGGTCGGATTTGAGCCGGAAAATCTTCGGGGAGGATTCCGAGAGCGATGGAATCGTACCAGCTAAGCAGCGCCCCCTTCACCTCCTTCACCACGCTCACAACAGTCTCAGCTTCCCTGTCGCCCAGTTGCAAGTGCGACGAGAAAGTTCCTACACAGGTGAGGGGGTGATTACCGGCAGCATAAAGTCCATCACCATCAGCGGGCGCCAAGCTGGAGGGCGGGATTCCAAGGAGTGTTGCCGTGTCGAGGCCAATAACGGTCGTTTCGGCCCCAGAGTCAGGAGTCCACGTAATCTTGTCTCTTCCAGCGGGATGTGTGGCGGTAATGAGCACCTGGGGCGCAGGTCGTGCCGTCACCGTCTTTGTGTATACGCCTGATAAGAGCTGGTATACACTGGCACTGGCTCCCCGCCTCGGGCCTGCACCGCGATGAGGAGAGACAGTTGAGGAACTCCTCGAAGCTCCTCGTCGTTTCCTCACTGTCTGCTGACATACACTCGCAAAATGCCTCTTTTCCCGCAGTTACGACACACTTTATCTATTGCCTGGCATCCCTTTTGTCACTGCGACAATCTTTGCCACAACGATAACAGCCCGTGGGGCTTGAGCCCCCGAAACTGCCCTTCCTGTAGTTCGAGACAGCGTTCACACCATGGCTCGAAGAGTGAGAGCCGCCCCTTAGTACTGCACTACACTGGTTAGCGCTCTCTGATGCTCTGCAAATATCTATGGCGTTTTCAAGGGTGAGTTTCTTGTTTTCCAGCATGCGTTTCAGAGCCACTTCGTCTCGTGTCCCAACGACAATTCTGTCACGCAGCTGATGGTTTATGCACTGGTCGCAAAAGTCACAGAAATTGGCGATTTCCTTTACAGCACATAAAAAGTCGTCAAAACCTTCTTGCGTTTCTTGCACGCGGGAGTAGAAGTCTCTTCTATCCATGATGATGTTGCGCTGGCTTCGCAGGTACTCACACATTGCATCGAGGATGGTTCTTAACTCCGCGTCTCTCGGTAAGCTTATCCCGTAGCGAAGTGTGCACGGGTCCACTCGTCGTCTAGGACAGCAGCGAGTGCCGCCCTCTGCTCAGCCAGGGAGAGACAGTCTATCCTGGCGAGGGTTACGTATCCTTCAAACTTATGGCGCCACGTGTCGAACTCACGTAAAGATGCTGACGCCGTTAAGTGAGGAATGATGGTGGCGGACGTCGGGAACCTCGCGCCCTGGGTAGACGTGCTGCGGGCTGTGGTTTCGCCTTCATTGCTCGCCGTGGTGCGACTGGGAGCTTGTGTCCCCACTCTCTCCAGCAGCTGGGTTAAACGCTCCTCGCGAGCCTGACTCTGCTCCGACTGTCGCGCTAGCAGGGCAGCCAGCGCCTCCAACTGCTTCTCCATTCTGCGCCGTACCCACTGCAGCCTTGTCCTGATCCTACTCACTGCGCCATGTTCGACTCTTGACCAGCAGGGGCACAGGAAACGCAGGTAACAGTGCAGGTGTTTATTCACAGAAGGTGTGAACAGAAGGCTGGAGGTAGGTGATCTCTCGGCGCCAGGCCGCGCACTTCCACTTAACACTTATGACTGAAGCCTAGCTCGTTCACTCATACACGTATTCATGCCTCACACAAGTCTCGCTCATTCACTCGTTCACACAACTAGCTAACAACCACACACTTAACAAGATTGGAATGTGGAAATCTATGGAATAACTTCTCTCTCTCTTTCTCTCTCTCTCTCTCTCTCTCTCTCTCTCTCTCTCTCTCTCTCTCTCTCTCTCTCTCTCTCTCTCTCTCTCTCTCTGTCGTAAATCACCCATCTAGTCTTCCGCCTCCTCTCTCTCCTCCTTCTCCTCTTCCTCCTCCTTCTCCTCCTCCTTCTCCTCCTCCTCCTCCTCTTCCTCCTTCAATTATTTTCGCATTTTAACTTTGCGTCTCACTTTTGCCAGAAATCACTCCTCTCCTCCGCCGCTCATTTCTTCTTTATTATTCCT
>NC_087159.1:26740000-26742500 GCF_035594125.1 Scylla paramamosain | reverse complement strand
TCTCTCTCTCTCTCTCTTACTGTCTTTCACCTGCTTGCAATGATACACTTGCGAACATTCTCTCTCTCTCTCTCTCTCTCTCTCTCTCTCTCTCTCTCTCTCTCTCTCTCTCTCTCTCTCTCTCTCTCTCAGTTTATCTTTTGCAATTTTCTTTCCTTTGATGGCACATTTACTTTTTATTTCCTTCTCTCTCTCTCTCTCTCTCTCTCTCTCTCTCTCTCTCTCTCAAATATTACGCACCAAAATTACGTGAGAAGTCTCCGTCAGAAGTTAGAAGAGGGTGACTCCTCCTCCTCCTCCTCCTCCTCCTCCTCCTCCTCCTCCTCCTCCTCCTCCTCTTCTCGTCTTCCTTCTCTTTTACTCTTCCTCTCCTTTCTTGGCCTCCTTTACTTCCTCCGATTTCTCCTTCTTTACTTTTTTTTCCTTTTTTCTTTCATCTCATTCTTTTCTTCTTTTTCTTTTTCTCCTTCTCCTTATCCTCCATTTCTCTCTTCGACCTTTCCTTTTTCCTTCGTCTCTTTCTTATTTTCTTATTTTCTTATTCTTTTTCTTTCTCCTCCTCTTCTTCCTTCAATCTTTCATTATTTATTTCTTTCTTCTTATGTTTAGTGTTCCTTTTATCATTCCGTCTTCTTCTCCTTCTCCACAAGCTAACCTCTTCCATTGTTCCTCCTCCTCCTCCTCCTCCTCCTCCTGCCCCACCTCCTCCTTCTCCTCCTCCTCCTCCTCTTCCACCTCCTCTTTCTCCTCTTTCTTCTCTATTGTTCTTCTCCCTCTTCCACCTCCTCCTCCATTGTCTCTCCACCACTTCCTCCTCCTCCTCCTCCTCCTCCTCTCATTCCTCCTGCTGATTAAAGGAGAGAGAGAGAGAGAGAGAGAGAGAGAGAGAGAGAGAGAGAGAGAGAGAGAGAGAGAGAGAGAGAGAGAGAGAGAGAGAGAGAGAGAGAGAGAGAATCAGTTTGACAGACAGACACAGACAAGGTCACCCTCTCGAACACACAAACACAGACAGACAGGCAGACACAGACAGACAGACAGACAGACAGACAGACAGACAGACAGACAGACAGACAGACAGACATAAAGAGATATTGTCAAGGAAATACATAAATTGACCATGAAAGAGGAAGAAGAGAGAGGAAGAGAAGAAGGGAAGAGAAATGGAGAAAGAAACACAGAAGAGAGAATAGAAGAGGGGAAGTAAGAAGGGAGAGGAGAATTAGGAGAGAAGAGAGGGGAGCAAGAAACGCAGAAGAGAGAAACGGAGGAGGAAGGGGAGAGAAAGAGAGAAAGAGAAGAGAAGGGGAGGAGAGAATGATGGGAACAGGACACAGAAGGGGGAGAATGGGGAAGAGGAGGTAAGGAAGAGAATGAAAGAGATGGAAGAAGAGAGGAAAGAAAAAGGAGATGAATAATAGGAGAGGACAGAAGAAAGACAAGAATAACAGGAAGGGAAATAGATAATGGAGAAAGAGGAGGAAGAGAAGAAGGAAAGGAAAAAAAAAATGACGAGGGAAGGAAGAGGAAAGGCGACAGAAAGGAAATAGGAGGAAGAAGGAATTGAGGAAAGAGGAAGGAGGAAATGACGAGGAAAGGAAGAGGAAAAGCGACAGAAAGGAAATAGGAGGAAGAAGAAGAAGAAGGAAACAGGAAATAGCGAGAAGGAGAATATGTAAAAATTAAGAGAAAAAAAATAATAATAATAAGGAAAAACGACAGATAGGAAAGGAGAGAAAGAAAGAAAAGAGGAAATGGGAAGGAGAATGAGGAATGGCATGAGGAAAAAAAAGAATAATGGGAAACAACAAGACCAGAAATAGAAAGGAGATAAGAGGAAATGAAGAAGGAAAAAAAGGAAAAGAGATACTGGGGAGGAGGAGAATGAAGAAAAGAAGGATAGATAAAAAAAGAGAATGATAGGAAACAAGACAACCAAATAAAGGTGGAAATAAGAAGAAAGGGAGGACAAGAAAAGAAAGAAGAAAAAAAGAAAAAAGAAAAAATCACAGGATAACAAAAGATCTAAGAATAGAAAAAAATAAGAATAGAGAAAAGAGAAGAAGAAGAAAAAATGAGAAAAAAATAGGACAACAAGAAGACCAGAAACAGAAAGGAGGAGATAAGAGGAAAGGCGTTGATAATGAAGGAAAGGGAAGGGAAGGGAAGGGAAGGGAAAGTGATAATGAAGGGGAAGGATAGAGGAGGAAGGGGAAGAGGATTGGAATCGCTATCGAATCCGTAACCTTAATTAACAACATTCCACTGGAGAGAGACTTCATGAGGTGAGACTCGTTAGGGTGACTGTGTGTGTGTGTGTGTGTGTGTGTGTGTGTGTGTGTGTGTGTGTGTGTGTGTGTGTGTGTGTGTGTGTGTGTGTGTGTGTGTAATAATAATAATAATAATAATAATAAAAGGTTTATTCTTTAGGCAGTCAACAAACTGAAAATGTACATTGGGGGTGGGGAAATACTTGACATTAATCCTAAAGGTGAGTCAAATC
>NC_087159.1:26725000-26730000 GCF_035594125.1 Scylla paramamosain | reverse complement strand
AGATAAGAATGTATAGAAAACAAAAGAGGAGAGAGAGAGAGAGAGAGAGAGAGAGAGAGAGAGAGAGAGAGAGAGAGAGAGAGAGAGAGAGAGAGAGAGAGAGAGAGAGAGAGAGAGAGAGAAGAGATTGGTGGAGGAGGAAATAGAAATGAAGGAGAAACAAAGAAAGATTGGAAACGATAAGAGAGAGGAAGAAAATTGATAAGAGAGAGAGAGAGAGAGAGAGAGAGAGAGAGAGAGAGAGAGAGAGAGAGAGAGAGAGAAACATAAATAAAAAGAAAGACGGAGAACAGGAGGAAACAGGAGGAAAAAGCAGGTTTGGCTAGAGGAAGAGGAAGAGGAAGAGACAAAGAGAGAATGGGATAAATGGAGAGGAAAGGAGGAAACGAAGGGAAAAAGGAAGAGGAAATTGTAGGAACACAGAAATACAAATACAAGAGACATGACAGTATAGAGATAAAGAAGGTGCATAGAGGAAGAGTGTGAAAGAAGAGGAGAGAAAGCGTAAGGGAAGGAAAAGAGAAAGAAAGAAGAGAAAGGAACGGAAGAAGAAGAAAAAAGGGAAGTGAATTGAGAAGAGAAAGAGAAGGAATAGGAAAGGTGAGAAGGAAGGGAAAGAAAAGGGAAGTGAAGTGAAGGAAGAGAAGAAAAAGAAAGGGAAGGGGAGAGGTGGAAGAAAGGGAAAAGAAGGGAAGGGGAGAGAGAGGGATGAGACAGAAAGGAGGAGAGGGAAAATAAATGGAATAGAAAGGAGGGGAAAATAAATGGAGAGGAAACGAAACGAAGTAAATATAAGATAAAGGAAAAGAGGAGGAAAAAAAAATAATAGAAAATCAGAAAAAAAAAATTAAAGGCGAAGAGAACGAAAAAGGAAAAGAAAGGAAAAACGGAAGAAAAGTAGGAGGGAGAGAAATTGCAGAAGACGAAAAGAAAGAAGAAAAGGAAAATGAGGAAAAAACGGATAGAAACTTATGAAAAACCGAAAAAAAGACAAAAACAGAGAAAGAGAGAGAAAGAAAAAAAAGCAGGAAGATGAGAAAACGCAGAAGACACAAAACGAAGAGAAAGAAGAAGAAGAAGGAAAATGAGAAAAACGGAAGAAACTTAAAAGGCAAAACGATAAAAAAGGGAAAAATGATAAAAATGATGATAAGATAGAAAGAGAAAGAAAAAAAAGTGTGAGAGAGAGAGAGAGAGAGAGAGAGAGAGAGAGAGAGAGAGAGAGAGAGAGAGAGAGAGAGAGAGAGAGAGTGGACGTGATGGCCCATTTTGGCTCTTAAATTGTTCAAACTCAATTCGATTCCAACAGTCTTCATCTCACTGAATTTCTTATAAAGTTTGCTACAATGGAAGTTAATGGACTGTTTTTCTGCCTCTGTGCGTGCGTGAGTGCGTGCGTGCGTGCGTGTGCGTGTACGTGTGCGTGTGCGTGTGTGTGTGTTCCCTGGTCTCTCTCTTTCTCTCTCGTTTTCTCTTGAGCCTCCTCTTTTCATCCGCCTGCTTTTGTCTTTCTCCATGCTCTCTCTCTCTCTCTCTCTCTCTCTCTCTCTCTCTCTCTCTCTCTCTCTCTCTCTCTCTCTCTCTCTCTGTCTGTCTCTGTCTCTCTCAAGTACCTGCATTACGTATTCACAATGACGCTTCATATAAGCATTAATATTCAAATGAGAATTCGTATTTTACTTCTTCCCTGCGTGACCGGAGAGAGAGAGAGAGAGAGAGAGAGAGAGAGAGAGAGAGAGAGAGAGAGAGAGAGAGAGAGAGAGAGAGAGAGAGAGAGAGAGAGAGAGACTATATGCATTAAGTCACAAGTACTTATGTATGTAAATAGAAGAGCACATGAGCGTATGTATGTATGTATGCATGTATGTATGTATGTATGCACGCATGAATATGTATACTGCTCTCATAGTTGTCTGCGAGTGTGTGTGTGTGTGTGTGTGTGTGTGTGTGTGTGTGTGTGTGTGTGTGTGTGTGTGTGTGTGTGTGTGTGTGTGTGTGTGTGTAGGGTAGGTATAATACCGTGCCGTGATAGTTTACATGTCCAGTAAACAACAAATACATTGTAAACAAACAAACGAACAAATATTACAACAACAACAACAACAACAACAGCAACAATAACAATAACACCAGTACCTTACCACACCACCACCACCACCACCACCACCACCACCACCACCACCACCACCACCACTACTACTACTACTACTACTACTACTACTACCATTTCCCCCTCACAAGCGAACACCCCTTCACCTCCCTTATCAAACGCCTAACCTCACCCAATCTCGTAAGAACCTCCACCTCTGCCATTCCTTCCTTTGTGTCCCTTTATACATTTACTAACGAAAGAACACAAAAGGAACACAAAGGAATAGTATAATACAGCTCTCTTCCCCATTCCTTCCTTTGCAATCCTTTGTGTTCTAATCTCCAGTTCTTATCAATCTTCTTCCCTTTGTGTTCCTTTTTAACTAACAAAGCAATACAATACAATGCAATACAAGGCTTTTCCTTTGTTAATTCCTCTGTGTCTCTTCAGTAGTTACCCCTATCTCTCTTTTCAACTCATCACATACCTTAACACAAGCAGAGCCTCTAAAAAAAACAGGATTTATTTACATTTCTTCTTCCTCTGTGTATCTTGAAGCAGTTACCTCTACCTCAACCCTCAACCTCTCTTTCCCATTCCTTCTTCCCCTTTTCCCTTCACGTACTAACCTCCAGCTCTCTTTCCCGTTCCTTCTTCCTTTCTTACCCTTCACATATTTACTAACATTCACCTCTCTTTTTCCCATTCCTTCCTCTTCCTCCCCCTCTACGAGTATTTTCCTTCACGTACTGACCTCTATCTATACCCCATTCCTTCCTACTCATTTTCCCTTCACGTACTGTCTTACACCCCTCCCTCGCCCATTCCTTCCAGTGCTCCTTCGTGTCCTAATAAAAGATATACAAAGAAATAGATCTCTTTCCCATTCCTTCATCTTTTTCCCTTCACGTACTGACCTACATCCCTCTTTCCTGTTATCTTTTCCTATTTTCTTTTGTGTTCCTTTGTGTCCTAACCCACACGTCCTTTCTCCCACAGGATGGCAAGGACCACGGAGTACCAGGGCAGCGGCGTCTCTGGATGCTGGACCCCGACAGTAAGTAGAAAGAACTCAGCACTTGCAGGATCCCAAAGCATTTCCTCCCACATACTAGGATGGGGAAGGATTCAAAGGGTATGCAGTAGGGTGTCATATGGGCTGAGTGAAGAACGGGAGTGTATCCAGAAACGTTTACCTCTCTAACCTAACCTAACCTAACCTAATCTAACCTAACCTAACCTAACTTAACCTAACCTAACCTAACTTAACCTAATCTAATCTAACCTAACCTAACCAAACTAACCTAACCTAGCTCTCTCACCACCTCGATTATTATTTTCAAAGGCCACAGAGATGATTAGCCAAGTTGTCAAGAGTTTTTTTTTTTTTTTTTTTTTTTGCTGTTCATAATGTAGAAGTCTTGTTAATTTATCGCTAGAACAATAGAAACGCCCTTCAAAACCCGTATCTCTTCACCAAGATTATTTTCAAAGGCCACAGAGATGATCAGCCTGGTTTTCAAGAATGTTTTCCTTGAACATAATATAGAATTCTTGTCAATTGGCCACTAGAACCGTAAAAACACCCTTGAAAACCCGTACCACCTCACCACGACTATTTTCAAAGGCCACAGAGGTTCTCAAGAGTGCTTCTCCTGATAATGATATAGAAACCTTATTAATCTGTCACTAGAGCCATAAAAAACACCCTTCAAAACCTGTGCAACTTCAACTACAGCAGAGCCTTTCGAATACAGTGTTGGAGGAGCAACTCAAAAGTGTTGCAAAACAGTCCATAGACACAGAGAGAGAGAGAGAGACAAAGAGAGAGAGATAAGGAGACAGAGACCAAGAGACCAGGTACGGGTATATTTCAGCATTAAAGGAGCGTGGGATAATTCAGGATAAGCCAGTGTGATAAAGGGCACACTAGACTGGGACACAATGCCACCACCACCACCACCACCACCACTGCTGCAGGAGATGGGAGGGAGAGAGAGAGAGAGAGAGAGCGAGTGCATGGGTGTTCAAGAGTTACCTGCAGCTGGAAGGATGGCAGGATAAGGAAGGATACAAGTGATAGGATATTCATATGACGCTCCAGCCTTCCCCTTCAGGATGTTACGAGCGAATAATATTTTCCGATGTCGTAAAAGGAAGGAGACTTGAGCCGGAGGAGGAGGAGGAGGAGGAGGAGGAGGAGGAGGAGGAGGAGGAGGAGGAGGAGGAGGAGGAGGAGGAGGAGGAGGAGGAAGGACGAAAGAGAAGAGGAGGAGGAAGAAGAAAAGGAAGAAGAAAGGGGATAGGAAGAAAAGGTAGGGAGGAAAGCCAATGATAGCTGCAGGGGATGACAAGAAAGGAAGGAAGGATGAAGGGGAGAGGGAGAGGGAGAGGGAGAGGGAGAGAGAGGGAGAGGTTAATGGAAATGGTAGAGGCGGCCATGTTTGTTCCAATACCGCTTCAAAAGGTGATCCTGAAAGTCATCTGAAACTACCGCGCCTCTGGCTGTGAGAGAGAGAGAGAGAGAGAGAGAGAGAGAGAGAGAGAGAGAGAGAGAGAGAGAGAGAGAGAGAGAGAGAGAGAGAGAGCGCACCTTCACTTTTATCAATGTTATCACGATGGCTACTGAATTTGCATCTCTCTCTCTCTCTCTCTCTCTCTCTCTCTCTCTCTCTCTCTCTCTCTCTCTCTCTCTCTCTCTCTGTCCATTACTTGGCGCGCTATCTCTGGCGATGTTATCAGAGTAATGTATAGTCTCTATCTTTTATTAACTTGGTATCTATGCGTCCTATTAACTCACCGCTGTGTGCACGGGGCATTTTATCTTACATTAGAGAGAGAGAGAGAGAGAGAGAGAGAGAGAGAGAGAGAGAGAGAGAGAGAGAGAGAGACTGTACCCCCACGACCA
>NC_087159.1:26702500-26705000 GCF_035594125.1 Scylla paramamosain | reverse complement strand
CAAGAGTTGGTCATTATGTTCACTCTTTCATCCTCTCATCGGTAAACTCTTGATCTCTTTGTCTATATCTCCTTCCTTCCTTTTTATGGTTTGAGCTGCTCCAAAAGAATACACCTTAAATATTTAACTCGTATTCTGTTCACTCAATAATGCAGGAGTTGACCAGCATCTTCACTCTTTCATTCCTCTCACTGGTAAATTCTGGAACCCTTTGCTTATTCCTGTTTTTTTTTCCTCCCCAAGGACTAAAACTGTTCCAAAGGAGAATTACAAATACACACTGGAAATTCTATTCGTATTCTGTCCACCTCACTTATGCACGAGTTGACCAGTACCTTCACTCTTTCATCCCTTGCACTAGTCAATTCTGAAACTCAAGCTATTTTGATTTTCCTACTTCTTACACTTGAACTGGAAATTGTATTAACAGTTTTTTTCCCCCCTTTTTTTTTTTTTCTTGCATAGATTAAAAAAATATATAATGAAGTGAAAACGCAGGAAGACACTTGTGGCTGACGCAGGGAATCAAATTATACCCAAACGTGAAAAAAAGATGACAGGTGGGAAGGCGTGGGAGGTGTGGGAATTAGAGGCGATGAAATAATTCACACCTATATGAAAATGAGGACGAAGGTGACAGGCAGACAGATGTAAGGGACGCAGGTAATCAACAAAAAATAGACTCAGATGAAGATGACAGGCAGACAAGTTAGAAAAGTACTGGTAATAAAAGAAAATACACTTACAAGATGAAAATGACAAGCATACATAAAAAGAAAAAAAGAAGTACAAGTAATATCAAAACTCCAATACGAAGGTGACAGGTAGACAGAGAAATACAGTTAATGAAAGAAAATACACTTAGATAAATATAGACAAAAAAAAATGAGATACAGGTAATATCAAGCAAACATATACGAAAATTACAAGTATGATAGACGGACAGGTGTGAGAGGTGCAGGTAACACGAAACACACACACATCAAGACAACAGGTATGACAGGTAGACAGGTGTGACAGGTAGACAGGTGTGACATACAGGTAAATATAAAATACACCTACATGAAATTATGACAGATAGACAGGTGTGAGCGGTACAAATAACATCAAACACACCTATTTAAGACAACAAATATGACGGATAAAGGTGAACATGACCCACTAACACTCACCTGTGCCATTCCAGACGCCCTGTGCGGCCTGCTGAGGTGCGGCAGGAAGGAAGTTTGCCTCCTGCAGGACAGATTCACCGCCGTCTGCGTCAACAAGGCAGAGGTGACCAGCAATGGGTGAGTACCTGACCCCGTGTGATCCCTCGTGACCCAGGATGATCTAGAAAGAGTAAACGAGCAATATGAGTCACGGCAACACTAAGAGGAAAATAGGGAAGAGTGATGTTATGAATGGAAAATATTGAGTGAAAAGGAGAAGTTTTTTGGTAATTTTTTTTTCATGGGAAGATAAAAAAAAAAAAAAAGGTGATGTTACAAAAGATAAATATTAAGTGAAAAGGGAAAATGTTTTGCTAGTTAATCTTTACCTGGGAAAGATAAGAGAGAGAGAGAGAGAGAGAGAGAGAGAGAGAGAGAGAGAGAGAGAGAGAGAGAGAGAGAGAGAGAGAGAGAGAGAGAGAGAGAGAGAGAGAGAGAGAGAGAGAGAGAGAGAGAGAGAGAGAGAGAGAGGGTTATCTTACGAAAGGAAAATATTGAGTGAAAAGGGATTTTTTTTATGTTTTCACCTGGGGAAGATTAAGGAAAAAAAATAGGAAGAAAAAAAGGGAGGAAAATATTGAGTGAAAAGGAAAATATGTTTTGCTAATCTATCTTCGTCTGGGGAGCATAAAAATTACCACAAAAAAGGAAGGGTGATATTACGAAAGGAAAACATTGACTGAAGAGGAAAAACGTATTGCTTATCGACGTAGGGAAAAAAAAAGGCAATTGTGCAAAAAAACTAAATAGAACCTCAAAGGATATAAGAAAAAAAAGAAAAGGGAGGGAGGGTGAATTTACAAAAGGAAATTACTGAACGAAAACGTGAAATGTATCGCTAATCTACGTATTAAAAGGACAACTATGAAAAAAATAAATAATAAGATGGAAATTAAAAGGAAAAATGAAAGATAACTTACTAAGAAAAATAATATTAAAGAGAAAATATACGTGTATGACAAATCTATCTGTAAAAAAAAAAAACGTCAATTAAAAAATGTATGAGGAATTGAGAAACAGGACAAAATACATAGGGAAAAAGTAAACAAATTAACAGTGATTTGAATAGAACACTTGAACACACACACACACACACACACACACACACACACACACACACACACACACACACACACACAGTAAAAAAGATACAGGATAGGTGAGCGTTCCTGACCAAGTGACCTTAATTCTATAGCAGGAGGAAACTGGTGGTGGTGGTGGTGGTGGTGGTGGTGGTGGTGGTGAACAAAAAGTTGTGGAGATTGAACTGACTGATTGAATGACTGACT
>NC_087159.1:26687500-26695000 GCF_035594125.1 Scylla paramamosain | reverse complement strand
ACACACACACACACGCATTAAAAACTCCTGAGAACTTTTTAGACACCAGTGAAGGAGTGTGTGTGTGTGTGTGTGTGTGTGTGTGTGTGTGTGTGTGTGTGTGTGTGTGTGTGTGTGTGTGTGTGTGTGTGTGTGTTCCATTAGCATGAGTCAGCGTGCTGGAAATCCAAGGCGACCAGATTTCCAGGGGGCGGGAGGACTTCCAGAAAGGTTCCAGAGAGAGAGAGAGAGAGAGAGAGAGAGAGAGAGAGAGAGAGAGAGAGAGAGAGAGAGAGAGAGAGAGAGAGAGAGAGAGAGAGAGAGAGAGAGAGAGAGAGAGAATCATAAACACTTACGAAACTCAAATAAAGAAACAGTAATAAGAAATAAAAAAAAAGGATAGAAAAAGAAAAAAACTTGTCTTCCTTCACTAAAAAAATAAATAAATAAATAAATAAATAAAATGACAAGAAAAAGGAAAGCCTACATACATAACTAACCAGCAAAAAGTTGGAAGTACAGTCACGGCCATAAGTCAGTGAACACGCCACGCTGTCTTTCACCACCTTTACAGTCTTTCCCTCAAGCTTACACAAGTCCTCCCATCTGCTGACACATCCCCCCTCTCACAATGGCTGGGGACTGATAGATTCTTAGCGTCGACAGAGACCTGGAGACTGGAAGGCGAGAAAATACAAAAATACAGTGAAAATAGCATTAAGTTAACCCTCTCACAGTGATATGGAATAACTCACAACACTAAAGACACTGTTAGGAATCTTCATAAGCATTTAGAAGAGGATGTAAAAAGAACACATTTTGTCGTTTCTAGCCAGTGCAATGTTTGGTAGCGGCTGTGGAACTAGATTAAGTGTCTCACAGTGATTTGTAACTCAGTAATGTGTCAAACAGCAGCACGACTTCTGGCCTTTACTGTACATGAACAAGAATCTGATGACCAATGAGAGGAACACAGTCAAGGTACAGCAGCTCCCAAAACTCTCTTTAACATGTGGTGTGAACTGTGACATAATGAACAATATCAAACCTGCCGCCTGATCACGTGTCGCGTCGGTAAGGTTGGTTTGCGTGGCTTGACGTGATGTTGTTATGCCAATCTATTCCCCAGGTCATGATATCGGCAGCCATCCCCAGTGTGCAGGGCTGCCAACTGTTGCCACCGTGATCACCAAACGTGTCAGATAATATCGTCCATTGTGTCAGAATGTAGACCTCTTATTTATTTATTTACTTTTTTAGTATAGTTTTGCATTACTGAGATCAAAGAAAGAATTGAAGGAAAATAGTAAATACATTAGGTGAAACGACTTTTGGTCTTCAGTGTACAGGAACTGAGGTGAAACTTTACTAGTGAAAAGAATACTAGAATGGAGGTACAGGTTAACTCTTCCGCTAGTGAAACGAATTCTGAACAGGCGACCTAGGACTGAAATATAAAAGTAAATACAATAGGTTACACGACTTCTGGGCTTCACTGTACACTGATAGGGATAAAACTTTACCAGTGAATGGGATGCGAGAGTAAAGATACTGGTTAACCCTGACATTACTGAGGCAACTTCTAAGGCAACCAAAGAATATGAAACTGAAAAAAAAAAAAGGAAAACAAGGCAAATCCTAAGGAAACCAAAGAACGTGAAATAAAAAAAAAAGAAAAAGGAAGATTCCAAGGTAACGAAAAACATGAAATTGAAAAAAAAGGAAAGAGGAAAATTCTAAAGTAACCAAAGAACATGAAATTGAAAAAAAGGAAAACAAGGGAAATTGTAAAGAAACGAAAAGAAAAGAAAATTGAGAAAAGAAGAAAAACAAAATGATAGCAACTGTGCATAGAAAGAAATAAAACTTTACCAATAAAAGGGATAAGAGTGAACACGAACACTAACGAACCCAAAGAACATAAAAGTGAAACAAAACATAAAAAGAAAACAACAACAACAAAAAAAAAAACATGTAACACAAACTTCTGACCCTTACTGTACATAGGTAAGAATAAGATTTTACTTCTTTCTTTCCTCATTCCTCCCTCCCATTCCTTCCCTCCCTCCACCTCCCTCCCTTCCCACCCACTCCTCCACCTCCTGTACATTCAGCCTACCGTTGCACCCCACCCCTTCACCTCTGATCCCTTCACCCCATTCCTCCTCCTCCTCCTCCTCCTCCTCCTCCTCCTCCTCCTCTCGCCCCGGCAACTTTTAAGAGCCATAAAAGTGTTGTTGGAATGCGCTTCGGGGCAATAAAGTCACGCCTCAACAATAAATTCCTCAGAGGGAGTAGAAGAAAGAAACATTACCTAGCATTTCCTTCCTCCGCACTTAAGTCGGAGGTGGGAAATACTACGAGGGAAATTATTTAAAAGGGGGAGAAGTCATGTATGCCGCGAGGAATTATGAGTGAGGTGGGCAGGAAGGGATAGAAAGACGGGGGGAAAAAAAGGAAAAGGTGTTGAATTTTGTTGAGTGGAAATTGTGAGAAGGAAATGATGTAATGAGGGAAAAAAGGTAATTGTTGAGTGGAAATTATGAGGGAAAGAAAGATTTTTTTTTTTTTTTAGTGGGTTGATATGTTGAAGGAAAGTAATATTAAAAAAAAAAGTGACTGATTATAATGCAGGATATTATGAAAAGGGGAAGTCTGTATTACGAGAGGGAAAATATGAATGTGTGTGGAAGTTATGAGGGAAAATACTGAGGGAAGGAAATATGTAATGAAGAGATGCCGGAAAATGGGGGAAAAATATGTGAAAATGTGAATAGAGAAGTAACGAAAAATGTGTAGAAATGCATAGAAAAAATAAAATAAATAAAGAAACGCTGAAAAGCAATAAGAATAAACCACAAATAAGATAAAAATAAAACATACGATAATACGAAAAAAAAGAGAAGAGAAGAGAAGGAAAAAAAGAAAGAAACCAAAACACTACTACTACTACTACTACTACTACTACTACTACTACTACTACCAAAATGCACCAAAAGCTAAATAAACAAAAGTAAACCTCAAAAAAATATATATATAAAAAAAAATCATACCAAGGAAAAAAAAGCACGAAACGAAACGAAACAAACAAAAAAAGGCAAAAGATACAAAGACGAAACATTCTGAAATAAAAAAAAATATATATAGATATAAAAATTGATATAAAAAATCGGAATCTGTTTCAATATTGACATTTGTAATTTTTCTTCCCATCTCTTTCCTTTTAGATAGATAGATAGATAGAGAGAGAGAGAGAGAGAGAGAGAGAGAGAGAGAGAGAGAGAGAGAGAGAGAGAGAGAGAGAGAGAGAGAGAGAGAGAGAGAGAGAGAGAGGGCACAACACAATCAATAGTTTAGAAGGAAAAAACTGTGGAAGAGAGGGGACTACGAGAGCTCTTCCTCCTCTTCCTCCTTCTCCTCCTCCTCCTTATCCCTCTTCTTCCTCCTCCTCCTTCTCATCCCCTTCCTCCTTGTCCTCCTTGTTCTTACTCCTTGTTTACCTCTACTCTCTCTCTCTCTCTCTCTCTCTCTCTCTCTCTCTCTCTCTCTCTCTCTCTCTCTCTCTCTCTCTCTCTCTCTCTCTCTCGTCCCTTCAAGTTCCCTTTCCTCTATTTCTTATTTTTATCTTATTCTTGAGTCTTATTCCCTCCTCTTGTCGTCTTTCTCCTCCTCCTCCTCCTCCTCCTCCTCCTCCTCCTCCTCCTCCTCCTCTTCCTCTTCCTCTGTCCTGTCTCTCTTCCCTGTAGCTAGTTAGAAGTAGTTACCAAACAGCCTTGCAAGGACCAAAAGGTCTGTTGCTGTTTGGCTTTTCTTTGTATTCCTTTGTATTCCTCTTTCTTTCATATTTCGTCCCATAAACTCATCTCCTCAGTACTTCTTCAATTGTCTTTGCTTACCTCCTCCTCCTCCTCCTCCTCCTCGTTCTTTCTCCCCCTCCTCCTCCTCCTCCGCCCCTCTCTTCCCATAATCTTTCCTCCATCACTTAATCCCTCCTCCACTCTCCCCTAACCTTTCTTTTCTTCCTCGTTAGCTTGCTTTGACTCCAGCACCTCTCTCTCTCTCTCTCTCTCTCTCTCTCTCTCTCTCTCTCTCTCTCTCTCTCTCTCTCTCTCTCTCTCTCTCTCTCTCTCTCTCTCTCTCTCTCTGGTACTTTGGCGTTCATAAATTCATATATTGAGTTTTTCCTAAGTCCTCACCTACTCTCCTCCTCCTCCTCCTCCTCCTCATCCTCCTCCTCCTCCTCCTCCTCCTCCTCCTCCTCGTTAAGCCAAAGAGGGTGGTGGAAAGGGAAAAGCCAGAGAGTGTTTTCCCTCCTTATTTCCATTTCATCTGTCTGTTTTTCCTCCCCTCGTCTTTTCGCCAACAGCGTGAGGGGGAATACATTGACAGGGAGAAGCGTGGCACACATATGCTCCGTCTGTATGTGTGTGTGTGTGTGTGTGTGTGTGTGTGTGTGTGTGTGTGTGTGTGTGTGTGTGTGTGTGTGTGTGTGTGTGTGTCTGGGTGTTTGTTTGTATGTATGATTGTTGTTTCTGTGTGATTTCCTGTGTTTTTTCCTTGTTTATGTGTTTGATTGTTTGTATATTAGTTTGTTTCCTTCTGTCCCTGTTTGTCTGTTCGTTGGTTTCTGTCCATTCCCGTCCTTCTGTCTATTCAGGTGCTTAAGAGTGATTCCTGTTTGTTTGTTTGTGTGTTTGTTTCTTTATGTATATTTCTGTCGTTCTGCCTGTCTATGTTCATCAGAATATTTGTTGTTTTGTTTGTCTCTCTGTCCATTTCTTTGTCTGTCTGTCTGTCTGTCTGTCTGTCTGTCTGTCTGTCTGTTTATCTGTTTATCTTAGTTTTCTGTTTGTTTGTTCTTATATATGTTAATGCCTATGGTTGCCTGTCTGTCTGTTTGTCTGTACATCTTCCTCTGTGTGTTTACGTCTCTCTCTCTCTCTCTCTCTCTCTCTCTCTCTCTCTCTCTCTCTCTCTCTCTCTCTCTCTCTCTCTCTCTCTCTCTCTCTCTCTCTCTCCCTCTTCCTAAATGTCATTTGACGTTCCACTTTCTCACACAATATTCGGTTTCATTATTCCCCTAAAATACTTCTACAATCATTTTCTTTAAGCGTAGTAGTAGTAGTAGTAGTAGTAGTAGTAGTAGCAGTAGTAGTAGCAGTAGCAGTAGTAGTAGTAGTAGTAGTAGTAGTAGTAGTAGTAGTAGTAGTAGCAGCAGTAGTAGTAGTAGTAGTAGTAGTAGTAGTAGTAGTAGCAGCAGCAGCAGTAGAAGTAGCAGTTAAAAAACGAATATAAGAAAAAAGAAACTAATAATAATAATCACAGAGAAGGAGGAGGAGGAGGAGGAGGAGGAGGAGGAGGAGGAGGAGGAGGAGGAGGAGGAGGAAGAGGAGGAGGAGGAGAAACAAGAACGAAGAAAAATAAAAAATAAAAAAGGATATAATGAAAATCAACAGGAAGCAGAGGAAAAGGAAAAAAAAAGAATGAAATTATAGAAAAGGGAGAAGAAAGAGGAGGAGGAGGAGGAAGAGAAGGAGAGGAGAGGAAGGTGGAGGAGTTTTTATCTCCCGAACTTTCCTAAGAGGTCCTGCTGCTATCCAGAGGAGGTAATGGGTCTGGAGGAGGAGGAGGAGGAGGAGGAGGAGGAGGAGGAGGAGGAGGAGGAGAGAAGAAAAATGAAGTAGTGGAAAGAAGACGAGAAGGAAGAATAGAAAATGGTGAAGGTGTTGATGCTGATTAAAAGAAGGAAGGAAGGAAGCAAGGAAGGAAGGAAGGAAGGAAAAAAGAATAAGAAATAAAAAAAAGGAAGAAGTATAAAAAAAAGTGAAGGAAGCAAAAAAGTGAGAAAAAACGAGTGGAGAAAGAAAAGAAAGAAAACAAGAAAGAAGGAAGAATAAAAAGAGATAAAAAAAGAAAAATAAATAAAGGATAAATAAAGGATAAATAGAGCGAAAGCGAGAGAGAGAGAGAGAGAGAGAGAGAGAGAGAGAGAGAGAGAGAGAGAGAGAGAGAGAGAGAGAGAGAGAGAGAGAGATGAATAAAGATGATAGGATGGATTAGAAGGAAAACAAGAGGGGCATCAGCTGTGTGCCCTGCGGTGTGGAGAGGAGGTGACGATGACAGGAAGGAAGGAAAGAGAAGGAGGGAAAAGGGAAGAGAGAAGAGAAAGGGGAAAGATGAAGAAAGGCAGATTTAGTTAAGAAGGAAGAACAAAGGAAGCTGGAAGGATGATAAAGGGGAAGGGAAGGTGTTATGGAAGTGAAAGGAGGTAAGGAAGGAAAGGAAGGGAGAGAAGAGAGAAGAGAGAGGAGCAAGAGAAAAAGGGAGGTGGGTAGATTGAGAATAAAAAAAGGAGGCAAGAAAGAAAAGTCGAACAAAAGAAAAAAAAAATAACGACTCAGAGAGGAGGGTAAAAAGGAAGCAGGGAGAAAGGAAGGAAAAAAGGTAAAGAGAGAAAGAGGGAAGAAAAAACAGAGGGGAGAGAAAATGAGGGAGAGGTGTTTAACTTTTCCTCTCACGTACTTTTGTTTCCTTCCCTTTTTTTATATATATTTTCTTTGACTGCTTTTTTTTCCTCTCTCTCCCTCACCCTCGTTTTCAGTTTTCCTATATTTTCATCTTCCTCTTGTTTTCCTTTTATTCATATTTTTGTCGATATTTCTTTCTCAATTTTATATCTTCAACTTTTCTACTTTTCATCCTCCCCAAAAATATCTTCCTCTTCCTCTTCCTCCTCCTCCTCCTCCTCCTCCTCCTCCTCCTCCTCCTCCTCCTCCTCCTCTTCTTCTTCCTCATCTTCCCCAAAATATTCCTTTCTCCACTATTTTTTTTATTTTCTCTTTTGTCTCATCCTCTTTCCTTGCTCCTTCCTTCCTTTTTCCTCCTCTTCGTTATCAGTTACTCCATCCACCATTCGCCATTCATTCACTATTGTTTTTATATCATTCATTTCATTTATTCATTTCATTTATTCCCATATGAGTATTTTGCCTATTCTTTTTTTTTTTGTCTTCGTTCAGTTTGCCAAAGTTTACAATTACCTTTCACTACGTAACTTTCGCACGCCCAAGATTTACAGGGATTGCTTCCTTCCGACTTTTCGTACTCTCTCTCTCTCTCTCTCTCTCTCTCTCTCTCTCTCTCTCTCTCTCTCTCTCTCTCTCTCTCTCTCTCTTGAACAAGCATTACTTTTCTTATATTTTTGTTCAGTCAAATCTCTCTCTCTCTCTCTCTCTCTCTCTCTCTCTCTCTCTCTCTCTCTCTCTCTCTCTCTCTCTCTCTCTCTCTCTCTCTCTCAAAACATTCAGACACAAATGCAGATTATTTTGAATAAATCGCACACAATTGTCTATATTAAGGGCGTTAAGTATCTCTCTCTCTCTCTCTCTCTCTCTCTCTCTCTCTCTCTCTCTCTCTCTCTCTCTCTCTCTCTCTCTCTCTACGAAACGAGTGTAATAAAATGTTTGGACTGGTAATAGTAAGAAAAAAATATGAATGTTATGGAAAAAGATATGAATATGT
>NC_087159.1:26680000-26682500 GCF_035594125.1 Scylla paramamosain | reverse complement strand
GGGAAAGGAAAAAGAAATGAGAAAAAAAGCAATAAGAGAAGGACGAGAATTAGAAAGGGAGGAACATCAAATAAAGGAAGGAAGATGAGAAAAATGATGAGAGAGAGAGAGAGAGAGAGAGAGAGAGAGAGAGAGAGAGAGAGAGAGAGAGAGAGAGAGAGAGAGAGAGAGAGAGAGAGAGAGAGAGAGAGAGAGAGAGAGAGAGCGCATGGAAAATAATAAAAGTTCATACACGCAAACTAGAGCGAAAAATGACAAAAAAAAAGAAGGAAAAAAAAGGAGAGAGGGAAAAAGGAAAAGACAGGAAAGTTATTACCACGTATCAAAAGGAAACTCATCATTTTTCCCATCACACATGAAAGATTAAAACAGACAGAGAGAGAGAGAGAGAGAGAGAGAGAGAGAGAGAGAGAGAGAGAGAGAGAGAGAGAGAGAGAGAGAGAGAGAGAGAGTCTAATCTAAAGGGAAAGAATGTAAAAAAAAAGAAAGGAGGAAAGTTATGATTGTAGTCAAAACAAAAGATACAAATTATTATATAACCGATGAAGAAAAAGAGATATAAGGGAGAGAGAGAGAGAGAGAGAGAGAGAGAGAGAGAGAGAGAGAGAGAGAGAGAGAGAGAGAGAGAGAGAGAGAGAGAGAGAGAGAAGAGAAGAGAAGAGAAGAGAAGAGAAGAGAAGAGAAGAGAAGGAAGAGAAGAAAAAGAGAAGAGATAAGAGAGGAGAAAGAGACACTAATACAGAATCGGAAGAGCAGTAGGAGGGAGAGGAAGACGAAGAGGAGAAGAAGAAGAAGAAGAAGAAGGAGGAGGAGGAGGAGGAGGAGGAGGAGGAGGAGGAGGAGGAGGAGGAGGAGGAGAACGAAGCCTATAACGACAACGAAAAGAAAAAGGAGAAGGAGAATGAAGAAGAAGCGGGGAGGAGAATGAGGAAGAAGGGGAGGATGAAGAAGAGGAAGAAGAAGCGAGGAAACTTACTATATGAAGGAAGAGAAGGAGGAGGAGGAGGAGGAGGAGGAGGAGGAGGAGGAGGAGGAGGAGGAGGAGGAGGAGGAGGAGGAGGAGTTATTATATTACACAAGAGAAATATTGACGAGTCTGGCAGCAAGTTTCTACCGGAGAGAGAGAGAGAGAGAGAGAGAGAGAGAGAGAGAGAGAGAGAGAGAGAGAGAGAGAGAGAGAGAGAGAGAGAGAGAGAGAGAGAGTTCTACACCTCCTTCAACGTCATGCAATATTGTTAAATGTGGCAAAACTTCCCTTAGACTTAATGAAACATGGCAAGGCGGCCCCGTAGACTTTTACAACGAAGAAAATGTAAGGGAAGCTGAAGAAGTGGTGGTGGTGGTGGTAGTAGTAGTAGTAGTAGTAGTAGTAGTAGTAGTAGTAGTAGTAGTAGTAGTAGTAGTAGTAGTAGTAGTAGTAGTAGTAGTCAACATTGTCATCATCATAATTATTACTATCATTATTATCATCATCATCATCATCATCATCATCATCATCATCATCATCATTAGTACGAGTATATAAACAAATACATCTTTAAATCGAATATATTCTTCCATTATCTATTTGTAAATCTAGCTCTTAGACATCATACGGACAGAGAAACAGACAGACAGACAGACAGACAGACAACCAGTCGAGCACACTGAACTAGCCAACTTTTTTCCTGATCTACTACAATTACTTTTTAGGAGTGACATATTGACTAGTGTTTTCTTCCATTTTTTTATTCCTTTTCCCTTTTTTTTTTTTTTCGTGAGTGTCCTTTACTACATTGCTTAACACTTAACAACGAGTAAATAAGTAAAGTAGTAATAGATAAATGATAATACACAGAAAGCTAACCAAAAACAAGGCAAAACAACACATAAACAGGTAGAAATGAAGAGAGAGAGAGAGAGATAGAAACGATAAACAAACAGACAAAACAACACATAAACAGGTAGAAATGGAGAGAAAGAGATAGAAACGAAAAAAAAAAAACAAAAGAAACACAAATACTAATAACACCAACAAACGAACAAACAAACAAACAAACACTGAACCACCAAAAAAAAAAAAACTCACGTAATGAACAAAACAAAACAAAACACCATCACTTCCTCTCTCTCTCTCTCTCTCTCTCTCTCTCTCTCTCTCTCTCTCTCTCTCTCTCTCTCTCTCTCTCTCTCTCTCTCTCTCTCTCTCTCTCTCTCTGTCTCTACCCTTCACCCTCATGAGATAAAAAGAGAGAGGAACATAACATAACATTTTCTCATGTACAAAGAGAAAGAAGACGAAAAGGGGAGAGAGAGAGAGAGAGGGAGAAAGAGAGAGAGAGAAAGAGGTGTCTGTGGGATAACTCAAGACGGAAGGAGATAAAGAGAAAAGTTATCACGCAGGAGAAAGAGAACGGAAGAGAACACCAGACGCCCCATTACGAAGGAAAAGAGAACATTACAGTGGAGGAAAAGGGGAGAGACTTTACAGCTACTGACGAAGGGAAACGAAACCACGATC
>NC_087159.1:26672500-26677500 GCF_035594125.1 Scylla paramamosain | reverse complement strand
ATAAATAACAGAAACAAATAAAGAAAGCAAACACTGATAAGATGACGAAATGTGGTGCATGAGATAAAACGTAATAAGAACAGGAAAAGGCAAACAAAATAAGAGAAGAGAAGAGAGAGAGAGAGAGAGAGAGAGAGAGAGAGAGAGAGAGAGAGAGAGAGAGAGAGAGAGAGAGAGAGGAACAAACAAGACAAACTAACAGCCAAGTACAAAAACAATCTCTCTCTCTCTCTCTCTCTCTCTCTCTCTCTCTCTCTCTCTCTCTCTCTCTCTCTCTCTCTCTCTCTCTCAGTTCTTCCCTTCATTATCCTTTCTTTCCTTCTCCTTTCTGTTTTTTTTTTCCAGAGAGAGAGAGAGAGAGAGAGAGAGAGAGAGAGAGAGAGAGAGAGAGAGAGAGAGAGAGAGAGAGAGAGAGAGAGAGAGAGAGAGATTTTCCAACGAGGTGAAAGAGATGGATTATCAACAGGACAGGAATAAAAATTAATGATCACAGCAAAGGGGAAAGAGAAAGAGAAAGATAGAGATAGAGAGAGAGAGAGAGAGAGAGAGAGAGAGAGAGAGAGAGAGAGAGAGAGAGAGAGAGAGAGAGAGAGATAACGTGAAGATGAAAATGGAGAGAAGATAACAGGAATAAAAATAGTAACAGAGGAGAAAAGTAATTAAATATTTATAGAAATGATACGATGGAGAGAGAGAGAGAGAGAGAGAGAGAGAGAGAGAGAGAGAGAGAGAGAGAGAGAGAGAGAGAGAGAGAGAGAGAGAGAGAGAGTTTTAAGGCATAAGTATAGATTTGATTTTAATCTTGCAAATTCACGTTTTTAATTTTCACTCAATAGTTCAAAAAAAATGCAATAAGAATTTTGTTCTGGTTTATTTATTTGTACCTTATTATTATTTTTTTCATAGCGTCATCCCTTTCCTTCTTTACCCCTCCTCCTCCTCCTCCTCCTCCTCCTCCTCCTCCTCCTCCTCCTCCTCCTCCTCCTCCTCCTCCTCCTCCTCCTCCTTTCTCCACACTATTATGGAAAAACAATAATCTTAACGTTTTCTTCTTCTTTTTCATGTTTTTTTTTTATCAGAGAATGAAAATTATCTACAATATCCATTTTCATTAATTTCCTTTTTTCTACCTCTTTTTCTTTTTATCAGAGAGAGATTCATTCCCTCACAAAAAAAAAAAAACACACAAAACAGTTCACAAGATACTAATCACTACTTGTCTCGCAGCAATCCTCTACCTAATCCCCTTTAAGTAATAGCAGGAATCCCCTTTAAGAAATAGTAGTAATAGTTGCAGCCAGGGTATACAAAAGGCATCGAATCCTTTTACCCCTTTCACAGTGATCCGCTTTCAAATCCCTTTGCTAAGTAAGTGGAGGATCAATGATATTTATAAAGTATCTGATCCTTTTCATTCCTTTCCCGGTGATCCACGAGTTAATCCCTCTAAGTAATTGGTCTATCACTAATTTATAAGGTATCGAATGGTTTTAACTCTCCCAGCAACCTCTTCTTTCATGATCTTGTAGGGAAAACTGGCATTTTTGTCCCCTTTCATAGGAAAACACGCATTCTTGTCTCAATTAATATGAAAAACACGTATTATTCACCCCATTGATAGGAAAAACTTGTATTCTTGTCCCCCTTGATAGGAAAAACACACATTATTCACCCCTTTGATAGGAAAAACTTGTATTCTTGTCTCCCTTGATAGGATCTCTCTCATGGCTACCCACAGACGCTTCCCTGATAACCAACAGACGATCTTAAGTTTAAAGACACGTATTTTCATGTTATATTCTCTTGAACATATCTGCAGTCTAGAAAATGCAAGACTAATCTCCCTTTTTCTTTCTGGTTTTCCGTGTCTGTGTGAGTGCAAACAATTTTTTTCTACAGTGTTGCAAATGTTTACTTACGAGGGATGAACAAATTAGTGAAAAATGTAAATGTTATGTTCTTTCGTTAAGACTGTCTTCAGAGGTCACAGAGATGGTTGGCTGGGTTCTCTTGCGTCCTTAGTTTCAATAATGATGCAGAATTCTTGTTAAACCATAACTGTAATCATACAAACATCTTTTAAAACTCCAAAAACTTGCAAGAGAGTTGTTAAAAATTTTCTTATTTCAAACGCTTTTTCACATTTTGTTTAGGTTCTCAATAATATTTTTTCCCCTTAATGATAAAATTTTTTGTTAAACCATTACTAGAATCACAGAAATAACTTTAAAACTCAAAAAAAACTTGCAGCAAAATTTGATTAAAGTTTTCTTATTCCTAAAAGGCTTTTTCATGGAAATGGTCAGTCAGGCTGTTGGTACTGTTTTTTTTTTTTCCAGTAATGACACAGAAGTCTCTTTGAACCATTACTACAATCATACTAAACCCCAAAACTTTCACTACAAGCCCTTAAAAGTTTTCGTCTTCTTGCTCACTTTGTTTTCTCCTCATCAATGTTTGCAAAGGTCACACAGAGAAGATTCGTTATGTTGTCATTAGTATCTCTTCCCAGCAGTGACGCACAATACCTCTTAAACAATCACTGCAATCATGTAAACAACCTTCAAAACTCAACAAAAAAATCTACTAGAGCCTGTTCAAAGTTTTTTCACAGGTCACAGAAATGGTTAGTTATATTATCATTAGTTTTTTTTTTTTTTCCCAGCACTGATGTAGAGTCCTTGTCAAATCATCACTTCTACAATACAATCACACAAACAACCTTGAAAATTCCAATAACTTTCAATGAACCCTACCTAAACTAAAATAAATGCCAAAAACTTTAAAAAATACGACCTAGAGAGAGAGAGAGAGAGAGAGAGAGAGAGAGAGAGAGAGAGAGAGAGAGAGAGAGAGAGAGAGAGAGAGAGAGAGAGAGATACATGTACAAATTCAGGTTAAGTAAAAGGCGCATCAACTCATCAATCGGAGCCTTCATTGCGTGGCGAGGAAGGGGACGAGTGATGCATTGTGGGGCTGTTTAGTGGCCCTGTGTGAAAGGCACCGAGTTGATGATGATGATGATGATTGAAGGGGAAAGCACGAGACAGGCTGCCAGAACACGAGTGAGGAGGAGAGGGGAGAAAGGAGTGTGTGTGTGTGTGTGTGTGTGTGTGTGTGTGTGTGTGTGTGTGTGTGTGTGTGTGTGTGTGTGTGTGTGTGTGTGTGTGTGTGTGTGTGTGTGTGTGTGTGTGTGTGTGTGTGTGTGTGTGTGTGTGTGTTAATAAAGATTTTACCATGATGCTCTTTTCTTTGAGGGGTCTCTCTCTCTCTCTCTCTCTCTCTCTCTCTCTCTCTCTCTCTCTCTCTCTCTCTCTCTCTCTCTCTCTCTCTCTCTCTCTGTTGCTGAAGTTGGTGATTATTTTTGTTTTTGTTCTGTACGCTTTTGTCTAATTGTTGGTTGTTAGGTAACTTACACACACACACACACACACACACACACACACACACACACACACACACACACACACACACACACACACACACACGAACAAGAGCGCGAGTCACATATATACACATTTACTCTCTCTCTCTCTCTCTCTCTCTCTCTCTCTCTCTCTCTCTCTCTCTCTCTCTCTCTCTCTCTCTCTCTCTCTCTCTCTCCCCAACCAGTCAGTCAGTCAGTCACTTAACTCAGAACCAACAAAACATCACACACACACACACACACACACACACACACACACACACACACACACACACACACACACACACACACACACACACACACACACACACACACACACACACACACACACACACACACACACTCGTACATCCAAAAGGCGAAGTTAAAAGACCAACACAGACAAACAAAAGTCAAAATAAACAGACAGGCAGGCAGACAAACGGACAGCCAGACCAGCCCAGCCTCCGGATCACCCAGCGCTTCGAGACACCGAGCGAAGCAGTAATTTTGAAACTTGAAGCCCCGAGAAAATACTGCTCTTGAGATGCGAGAAGGGAGGGCAATATTGAAGGAGAGACGGGGAGAGAGGGAGTGGGGTAGCGTGAGAGTGGAAGGGAAAGGAGGAAGAGTAGGGAGGGTGACAAGGAAAGGCAGGAACGAGGGAGAGGGTAAGAGACGAAAGGAGAGTAGGTAGGTAGGGAGGAATGGAGGGAAAATATGAAAGATGGATAGGTAAGAAGGGAGGACGAGAGAGGGGAGAGAGAGAATGGTAAATAGGAAAGAACGAATGAATGAAGGGAGGAAGAGAGAGGAGAAAAAGTAAAAGAAAGAAAGGGATAGAAGTAAATGAAGGGAGGAAGAGAGGGGAGGAGGGGGAGAGGGGAAGGAGGAAAGATGAAAGGCGGGAGGAAGAAAAGATGAGGGAAGAAAGAATATGAAAAAAATTCCTGACGAAAGAATTGCGTATTATGAAGAACCACGTAATAATAATAATAATAATAATAATAATAATAATAATAATAATAATAATAATAATAATAATAACAATAATAATAATGTGATGTAGCAAGACAAATTAATTACAGTAATGTACAAAATTCACTGTAACGATTCTTTCACCATTTATATTCATGCAAAGACAAAAATCTTACCCTCTTTTTTTTTCTTTTTCATTAATATATTCCCTCTTTTTTAAATCCTCTTTCCTTTTCACTTAATACCTTGATTCTTTTTATTGCCCGATTCTCTTTGTGTCTCTGTTTGGCTTCTCCCTCCGCTCCTTCTCCTCCTCCTCCTCCTCCTCCTCTTCCTTCTCCTCCTTCTCCTCCTTCTTCTCCTCCTGCTCCTTCTTCCTCCTTCTGTAAGTTAAGAGTTCCATCTTGTCTTTTTAAATGTTCTCTTTGAAATCAATTCCCTTTCCTCTTCCTCTGTTTCCTCTCATTTTTACTTTTTTTTTTTTTTTTTTTTTTTTACTTTCCTTCCACCACCACCATCCACCGAGAGACTTAATTTGATGTACGAGTATTTTGAGCCCCACGTCCAAACAATTACAACAAGAAAATAACAAAAATAATACCAAAAATCTAACAGA
>NC_087159.1:26657500-26662500 GCF_035594125.1 Scylla paramamosain | reverse complement strand
AAGAAATTCGTTATGAAAAAAAATAAGAAGTAAAAGAAAATCAGGAATGGATACAAAGGAATAATAATAATAATAAAGATGGTGATAATAATAATAATGATAATAATAATAAGGTGGACATCGATCAGGTGTGGGAAGAAACTAGGTGTATTATAAATAGGTGGATATAGACAGGTAAGTAGGAAAGGTAAGAAGATCAGGTGAACAGGTAATGCATTAACCCTTCCGTCTTCCACACAACCCTTTCCATAGTCACTTACAACATTCCACACTCTTGTTATTACACACCAGTCTCTTCAGTAACTGTGAAATGATAAAAAAATAACCTTCTTTTCTCTTTTCCTCTCTCTCTTTCTATTCATTTATTTAGCTATTATTTATATTCATCATTTGTGTGTGTGTGTGTGTGTGTGTGTGTGTGTGTGTGTGTGTGTGTGTGTGTGTGTAGGAACATTTTTACACCACCACTGAGACACAAGTCACCACCACCACCACCACCACCACTACACCACCCCAAACGAAGACCATCATTACCACACCACCACGAGCACCATGAGTCAACACCACACCACCACAGACTTAGAAAATCACCACTTCCACAATCACCGCAAACACCACCAATTCAATACAGACCACCGCCACATCACCACACACACACACACACACACACACACACACACACACACACACACAGACACACACAGACAACAACAACCCCCTCTTCAACACATACCACTCCAACACAAACTCACCACCACCACCACCACCACCACCACCACTACCACCACCACCACCTTAACTGGCTCCGTGTGACCGAGATAGCTTGGAAATATTGAAAGTTTTAGTGGGTAACGATGCTGGTAAGAGGGAGGAGGCCCTTCAGACGTCCCTAGCGGAGGAAGGGCAGCTAGGACGGGTCAAGGATGGGATGATAAGGGGAGGCAGTGCATGAGGATGTTTTTAAAAGGTATTAGTGTGTGTGGGAGAACGGCTTTATGTGCTCCTGCCACTGGTAAAGGGATGGTAATGGCTATGTTGCTTTTGTTAGATGTTGATGTTTTCATTGGTATTTTTGTTGATGGTGCTACTACTACTACTACTACTACTACTACTACTACTACTGATAATAATACTAACAATAAATAAATAAATAAATAAATACATGAATAAATAAATAAACCTCTATACACCTGTTTTGAAATACAATTTTTACTCGCTACGTTTGTCAGCTGATGTCAATAACCACCGCGACCTCTCTCTCTCTCTCTCTCTCTCTCTCTCTCTCTCTCTCTCTCTCTCTCTCTCTCTCTCTCTCTCTCTCTCTCTCTCTCTCCATATCCACTTTGTTTTCTCCCTTTTTTTCAATTCCTTCCTTTCTTCTATCCTCCCCTCTCACCCTTCCTTTGCTCTCACCCTCTCCCCTCTTTCCAACATCATCTCTTTCCCTCTCTCTCTCTCTCTCTCTCTCTCTCTCTCTCTCTCTCTCTCTCTCTCTCTCTCTCTCTCTCTCTCTCTCTCTCTACGCCCTCGAAGTAACAATAAACCAAGACCCAACACTCACACAACTCGTAAAGGAGAGAGAGAGAGAGAGAGAGAGAGAGAGAGAGAGAGAGAGAGAGAGAGAGAGAGAGAGAGAGAGAGAGAGAGAGAGAGAGAGAGAATGAAGATAATGAACAATAGAAATTACAGGAGAAAATTAAACAAAAGAAAAACAAGAGAGAGAGAGAGAGAGAGAGAGAGAGAGAGAGAGAGAGAGAGAGAGAGAGAGAGAGAGAGAGAGAGAGAGAGAGAGAGAGAGATAATAAAAAGCAGAAACATAAATAAGATATAATATACAATCGCAGAAATAAAAAAAAATGAAGGATGATAAATAAGAAAAACAGAAATAAAGGAGAAATAAAAAGAAACAAGAAAAACAGGGATAAATACTCTTGGTGGCAAAATAAATAAATAAATCAATAAATAAAATGAATGGAGAAATAGATAGATACTTAAAAAAGGGGAAGAAATGTGGAACTAATCTAGAAAATGCTTGAAATAATAAATAAAAAAATAAAAAAATTGATGCCAAGTGGTCCGTGAAGTTGATTAAAATGACAACAACAAAAATTAGATAAGTAAATAAATAAAAGGAAGGACCACTAAAAACAAACAAATAAAGAAAGAAAGAAAGAAAGAAGGGTAAATAACTAGATAAATGTGGAACTGAAAATAATTTTTTTTCTCTCCCTTTTCTTTGTGTGTGTGTGTGTGTGTGTGTGTGTGTGTGTGTGTGTGTGTGTGTGTGTGTGTGTGTGTGTGTGTGTGTGTGTGTGTGTGGGAAAAATAACCTTAGAGAAGAAAAACAAAACTAAACTAAAAAAGAAAAAAAAAAAAAAAGGAAAATATTAAAAATGTACACACACACACACACACACACACACACACACACACACACACACACACACACACACACACACACACAAACACACACACACACACGATTTATCTCAGTTTGAAACATAAGTCACTGATGAATTAGTGTGTGTGTGTGTGTGTGTGTGTGTGTGTGTGTGTGTGTGTGTGTGTGTGTGTGTGTGTGTGTGTGTGTGTGTGTGTGTGTGTGTGTGTGTGTGTCTGGTTTGGTGCAGTATGTGAATAATACAACAGATCTCTGAAGCGAGGACAAACTAAAAAAAAAAAAAAAAAAGAAAGAAAGAAAAAAGAGATAGAATATAGAAAAAATAACGAGAGAGAGAGAGAGAGAGAGAGAGAGAGAGAGAGAGAGAGAGAGAGAGAGAGAGAGAGAGAGAGAGAGAGAGAGAGAGAGAGAGAGAGAGAGAGAGAGAGTGGGCGGGAGGGCAATACAATAACAAAAGTAATCGCAGTGGAAGTGAGGAAGAGGAGGAGAAGGAGGAGGGGGAGGAGGAGGAGGAAGAGGAGGAGGAGGAGGAGGAGGAGGAGGAGGAGGAGGAGGAGGAGGAGGAGGAGGAGGAGGAGGAGGAGGAGGAGGAGGAGGAGGAGGAGGAGGAATACAAAGGAATACAAAGGAAAGCCAAACAGCAACAAACCTTTTGGTCCTTGCAAGGCTGTTTGGTAACTACTTCTAACTAGCTACAGTGAAGAGAGACAGGACAGCATAGCAGAAGGCTCCTCCCCACCCACCACTCCCTCCAGCTTGCGCTGGCATGGAAATAGTTGGGAAAAGTACCATGCAGTATGGAAAAACTGACATGGAAATTTTCATAGGAAAGGATGAAAGGAAGTTCTACTATTCACCCTACGGTGAACTCTATACGCCTATCTCAAAGTTAATACAAGTTATATTAAAACTGTTGAATAAGAGTTTAAATAGTGAATTTAGTAATTATTCGGACAAGAAGAGAGCTTGTTGGGGATTTGCTTTTAAATATTTGTCTATTTTATTTTTGAATGATTCAATAGTATTGCTGTTTACAATTTCGGCAGGAAGTTTATTCCATATATTTACTATACGATTAAAGAAGAAATGTTTTGCCTCGTGGGATTTAAAACGTTTGGGTATAATCTTGAATCCATTATTTCTTGTTAGGTTAGAATGATCAATGGTAAAATAATTATGTGCATCAATGTTACTATATCCTTTGAAAATTTTGCTTCCGATATGTAGAATTTTACACTTTTCTATATTGAATCTCATCTGCCATTTTTCTGCCCAGCTTGTTAGTTTATTGAGGTCACACTGCAGTTCCTGCCATTGTGACACAGACGTAACTCTACTTGTTATTTTGGTGTCGTCTGCAAATTTACTTATTTTGCAGTTT
Source organism: Scylla paramamosain (assembly GCF_035594125.1). NCBI lineage: Eukaryota > Metazoa > Arthropoda > Malacostraca > Decapoda > Portunidae > Scylla > Scylla paramamosain. The sequence goes on along the minus strand of NC_087159.1, from coordinate 26,658,718 downwards.
ATCCCTTCATCAATATCATTTATGTACATTATGAAGAGTACTGGTCCTAATACAGAGCCTTGAGGAACGCCGCTATTTACCTTATGCCACTCTGACTCTTTTCCATTTATTACAACACGCTGTTTTCTGTCAGAGAGCCAGTCTCTCAGCCATTTCAGGGTGTTTCCGGCAATGCCGTGAGCTTTTACTTTACTGATGAGTCTCTTATGAGGAACAGTGTCGAAAGCTTTCTGGAAATCAAGGTAGATAATATCAACAGCTTTTGTCTCGTCATACGAGTTAAATACTTCATAAAAGAAGTCTAGTAAGTTTGTTAAGCAGGAGCGCTTGGTTCTGAAACCGTGTTGCGAATCCTTTATGATTTTATTTTCTTCTAAATATTTAACAATTTTATCTCTAATTATTGTTTCCATCAGCTTACACACTACTGAAGTGAGACTGATCGGCCTGTAATTGGCTGGGAGAGATTTATTTCCTTTTTTAAAGATTGGCGTGACATTTGCTAGTTTCCATTCGTGGGGAACTTTACCCGCTAGCAAAGTTTTATTGAATAAAATTGTAAGCGGTTTCACGAGCTCATTTCTTGCTTCTTTAAGAAGCCTGGGTGATATCTTGTCTGGCCCGGGTGTTTTGTTTACGTTCATGCTCTTTGTGACTGAGAGGATTTCACTTTCTGTGATGGTGAAGTCTGGCAGCGTGGTGCCTCGTGACTGAGGCGTGGGGGTCGGCAGACTGCCCTGAACATCCTCAGTCGTGAAGACGGTTGAGAAGTACTCGTTCAGGGTATTCGCCATGTCTGTTTCGCTTGTTATTTGTTTACCATTTTCTGTTATTAATGGACCAATCGTTGATGTTACGACCCTTTTTGCTTTTACATAACTGTAAAATTCTTTTGGGTTCGTTTTACATGAGTTCGCGATCTGAGCTTCGACAGATTTTTTGCTGCATTTGATCAGCTTTTTAGTTTTTCTACGTAATCTGTCATGCTCTAGTTTATCATCATTATTTGGAGGAGGAGGAGGAGGAGGAGGAGGAGGAGGAGGAGGAGGAGGAGGAGAAGAAGAAGAAGAAGAAGAAGGAGAAATAAGATAACTGAAGTGTAGATAGAGTAAAGAAAGTATGAACAAAGAACGAAGGAAGAGAAGGAGAAACGAAAGAAAAGAAATAAAAGAAATAGAAGAGAAAAAACGGAGAGAAAGAAGAAAAGAGAGGAGAAAG
>NC_087159.1:26637500-26645000 GCF_035594125.1 Scylla paramamosain | reverse complement strand
AACAGAAAACGAAAGGAAAAGAAATAAACGAAACAAAAAGAGAAGCCAGCAATGAGGAGGAGCATTGGCGTGCATGATGGACGAGGCTGCGGCGAGCGATGCATTCTGGGACGCGATACAAGTGAACGAAACGATGCGAAAACCACGCGCGCCAAAATAACGCAGAGGAAGTGAATGAATAAACAAGAATAAATAAATAAATAAATAAAAACTGAAATGAATGAATGAATGAATGAAAAGTAAGTAATTAAAGGAGGGTGAATACTGAAACAGATAAATAAATAAGACTTTTATATATTTTTTTTTTATATTACAAAAAAATTGGATGAGTTTACGATTATTTGTTCAGTTTTCTTTTATTGATCTTGTCTTGTCAAAGAAAATGGACCAGTGATTTGATTCGATTTTCTCTCCTTGATGTATTTTTAGTTCAAGGTTATTACGACAAGCTCTCTCTCTCTCTCTCTCTCTCTCTCTCTCTCTCTCTCTCTCTCTCTCTCTCTCTCTCTCTCGTTTTTGAAATATATAATAAATAAATCCTTTAAAGAAGGCTGCTTTCCTGAAAACTGCAGCTAGCTAAAGGTTTTCCTATACACAAAAACGGAGAGAAATCAATTCATGCTCACTACAGACCAGTCTCAATTCTTCCCAGCCTAAGTAAAATATTCGAAAAAATTGTGATGTCAAGGCTTATGAATTATCTAACAGAATTTTCATTAATTACAGACTGACAGTTTGGTTTCAGACCCAAATTCTCAACTGAGCTCGCTGTACACCAACTGTGTCAAAATATGTATGATGCAATAGATGCTAAGTCCTTCTATATAACAATGTTCTGCGACCTGAGCAAAGCGTTCGATACCATTCTTTATAACATGTTATTACAGAAGCGATCTATGGAATTCTGGGCAAGGCACATGATTGGCTGAAAAGCTAAGTAGCAGAAAGCAATACACAGTTTACAATAGTTTTTCCTCTGAACTTAAGCCTGTCTGTTGTGGGGTACCACAGGGATCCATCCTAGTTCCCGTTTTATTCTTATTATATATCAATTACATTATCTGTTGTAGTGATAAAGTTAAGTTTTTACTGAACGCCGATGTGACAACACCGTTTTTATTTAGGAAAAGACATCATTGTGATGGAGACCATTCTGAACAGTGAGCTCACATAAAATATAAAATTGGATCAAAAGTAACAAATTAACTCTTAATATTTCTAAGACACACTACATGGTATCACAGCCTCTCATGGCAAACCCAGCTCAAATTAATATTACAATAAATAATAACGCAACGAACCAAAATAATGAAGTAAATTTTCTAAGGTTACTTATAGATAATAAACTATTATGAAAATCCCATATACTATAAGTTTGTTAAAAATGTCCAGACCAACAGGTGCACTCTATAAAAACCGAAACTCTATCACTAATGATTGTCTCATACAGATATACTCGTCACCGGGGCAGCTTTCAAAACATATATTGATAACCTTTTCCTTACACAAAAGAAGTTACTTAGAGTGATTTTAAACCAATCAGAATATGACCACACAGACTCCCTTTTCCGTGAACATTTCTTGCTTAAGTTACCCGCTATAATTTCATTGCAAACCAATTTGTTTGTTTTCAAATCCGTTAATTCATCCTCTGTTGACTGTGGGTTTCATCTATTGCATCAAAAACACTGAAACTAGATGTAAGAATTCCACTTTACAAAACAACTCACGCTCAGCAGAATGTCACTGTTAGGGGAGCCAAACAATGGAACATGTTACCGAGTAATCTAAAGTCCACAACATCACTCGGAGTATTCAAGTCCAGTGCCAAGAAGGAATTTTTTTCAGACTTAGTCAACATTCACGTATATAATAAAACATCTGTCTGGATTATTTACTGTCCATCTTAATGTAATATACATTTGTGAGTATTGGAATGTACGTATTTATTTGTGTATATGCTAGGATATATTTGTGTGGTATGTGTACATGTCAGAGTATGTGTATGTATATATGTTTATGTGAATGGATGTATATGTGCATATTTGTCTATGTATATGTAACCATGTGTGAATATGAATGTATGGATGTATGGGTGCGTGTGCATGCGTGTATATATGTATGTATATTGTATTTTGTTTATTTTCCAGTCCGGCATGATCGGCTCACATAAATTTCCAATAATTATTGATAAGGTCCTGATATAAGAGCCTCGGCTCAGTGGACCTGGATTATTTTCTTTTTTAATTTTGTTTGTACTAATTACAAGACATTTAATATATATTGCCAATAAAGAATCTCTCTCTCTCTCTCTCTCTCTCTCTCTCTCTCTCTCTCTCTCTCTCTCTCTCTCTCTCTCACTCGCTCACCCATTTTGTTAATTTGCTTTATATCTCCGGACGTTTCTCTTATTTTCACGAATCACTCATATTTTTCATTCCTTTCTTTATTTTCTGGCTTTTTTCTTTATTTTCCTTCCTTTCATTATATCTTCTGAAAAATTCTTGTTTTCCTTTCTTCTTTTTCACTCATTCTTTCATTTTCACTTTCTTTTACTCACTCATTCCCTCTTTCCCTCCCTTTCTCCCTCTCAGTATATCCTCCCCTCCTTCACTCCCTCCCTCCCTCCCTCATTCAATATATCCTTCATTTATTCATTCCTTCACGTATTTCACTCCTTCCCTCTCCCACTCACTCCCTCACAATATCATTCGTCTTATATATAGCCCAGCACTCTCTCTCTCTCTCTCTCTCTCTCTCTCTCTCTCTCTCTCTCTCTCTCTCTCTCTCTCTCTCTCTCTCTCTCTCATGACACACACACTCGGAAAACTAATTAAGAACACCTTGAAACACTCCTGCCAACTTTCCTCCCTGGTCAGCTTCTCTCTTTGGCACGTAAGTCACTGTAACACGGACTCCTCCCCCCTCCTCCTCCTTCTCCCCGTCCCCCTCCTCCTCCTCCACCTTTTGCTTCTTGTTTCCTCCTTCTCAAAATTCGAATATTGCACGAAGGACGCGAAATGAAGGACGTGAGGGAAAAAGTGAGAGAGAGAGAGAGAGAGAGAGAGAGAGAGAGAGAGAGAGAGAGAGAGAAGTAAACACATCGTCCTCCTATTTCCTCTCGAGAATGTAAACCTCTCTCTCTCTCTCTCTCTCTCTCTCTCTCTCTCTCTCTCTCTCTCTCTCTCTCTCTCTCTCTCTCTCTCTCTCTCTCTCTGCCTTTCCTTACTCAACTTTCTCCAGGGATTTCTTTCTCACTCTCCTCTCTCTCTCCTCCTCCTCCTCCTCCTCCTCCTCCTCCTCCTCTTCCACAAGCTGTATACAACACCACTTATTATATAAGCATTTCTTACCCCACCGGAGGCAAGCAAGAGAGAGAGAGAGAGAGAGAGAGAGAGAGAGAGAGAGAGAGAGAGAGAGAGAGAGAGAGGGAGAGAGAGGGAGGGATAAAAGTAAGCAGGATAGAATCTATATATTTAGTTTATCCGATGTTATGTATTTCCTATCAAACTCTCTCTCTCTCTCTCTCTCTCTCTCTCTCTCTCTCTCTCTCTCTCTCTCTCTCTCTCTCTCTCTCTCTCTCTCTCTCTCTCTCTCTCTCTCTCTCTCTCTCTCTCACGTAAATTCACAAGCACTTCCATCGCCACCATTACCTCCTCCTCCTCCCTCTCCTCCTCCGCCTCCTCCTCCTCTTACTCCTCCTGCATCTCTTCCCCCTCTTCCTCCTCCTCTTCATCCTCCTCACGTATTCACCATTTGAAGTACAGTTACCTCCTTCCCTCCTCCTCCTCCTCCTTATCCTCCTCCTCCTCCTCCAGGGGAGATGACCTAACATGATGTGCCTTGACCTACTTCTGCTGAGGAGATATAATTATACTGGTCATCTTCTCCTCCTCCTCCTCTTCCTCTTCCTCCTCCTTCTTGTACTACTACTCCTCCTTTTATTTCTTTTCATTATTCCTTCTTACTTCCAGAGAGTGAGTGAGTGGGTAGTTGGAGGAGGAAGAGGAGGAGGAGGAGGAGGAGGATAGTGGTGGTGGTGGTGGTGGTGGTGATGGTGGTGGTAGACGAAGATGACCAATAGAAAAAAATAATACTGACAACAAAAACAGAAGGAGAAGGAAAGACAAAAAACAAAAACACACCCAGACAATAACAACAATAAAAACGATAATAAAACAAAAAAAACAATGAAAATAAAAAAAACGACAATGAAGAAAGAGAAGGAGGAGGACCAAGAGGAGGAGGAAGAAGAAAAGGAGGAGGAAGAGGAGGAAGAGGAAGAAGAGGAAGACACAGATTACAAAGGATTACAAGTAGCAAAGGACTTTCCCGTCCCTGACTTCACAACTCTTAATTAATTACCTCACTGCTCTCTCAAGGAAGGAAAACAACGAAACGGAAGGAGGAGGAGGAAGGAAGAACAGGAGGAGGAGGAGGAGGAGGAGGAGGAGGAGGAGGTGGAAAAAAATGATAAGTAGGACGCAGACGAGAAAGTGTAAGTCAAAAGGAAGAGGAGGAGGAGGAGGAGGAAGCGGCGGAGGAGGAGGAGGAGGAGGAGGAGGAGGAGGAGGAGGAGGAGGAGGAGGAAGAGGAGGAGGAGGAGGAGGAGGAGGAGGAGGAGGAGGAGGAGGAGAGAAGTTGAGGATGTAAAGAGAGTAATCCTGATGGAAGTAAGTGATGGAGAGAGAGAGAGAGAGAGAGAGAGAGAGAGAGAGAGAGAGAGAGAGAGAGAGAGAGAGAGAGAGAGAGAGAGAGAGAGAGACTTTCCTTTTACCTCCCTCATCACACGTATCTTCTCTTCTTTACATTCTTATCGTTGCTATCATCACTATCACTACTCCTCCTCCTCCTCCTCCTCCTCCTCCTCCTCCTCCTGCGGTAAGGTGTGTGGCAGTAATGGCGATCCTTCATCATGGTCTCCACTCCTCCTCCTCCCAAACTTTTGCTCACATGACCCTGGAGGAGGAGGAGGAGGAGGAGGAGGAGGAGGAGGAGGAGGAGGAGGAGGAGGAGGAGGAGAAGAGGAGGAGGAGGAGGAGGAGGAGGAGGAGGAGGAGAAGGAGAAGGAGGAGGAGGAGGAGGAAAAGGAGGAGGGGGAGGAGAAGGAAAACGATAACGAGGATGACGTTCAAGAGGAGAAGGAGGAGGAGAAGCAGAATGACAAGGACGTGAGGAGGAGGAGGAGGAGCAGGAGCAGGAGGAGGAGGAGGAGGGGGGAAGATAAAAAAAATGAGAAATGATGCTATGAAATTGGTCTTTAGTGATAACAACAGAACAGAATAGATGAATGTCTCTCTCTGTCTCTCTCTCTCTCTCTCTCTCTCTCTCTCTCTCTCTCTCTCTCTCTCTCTCTCTCTCTCTCTCTCTCTCTCTCTCTCTCTCTCTCGTTCAAAGGTGAGGAGTCGAGAAGTGGTATTGGAAATCACTCCATTTAACCTGACATCCTCCTCCTCCTCCTCCTCCTCCTCCTCCTCCTCCTCCTCCTCCTCCTTCTCTTCTTCATCCTCTTTCTTCTTCAGGTTCAATTGTGTCCTGGCCATTTACCGATCACGAATTCTTCTTCTCCTTCTTCTCCTTCTTCTTCTTCTTCTTCTTCTTCTTCTTCTTCTTCTTCTTCTCCCACTCCTCCTGGACATGATTCTCTTTGATCCTTCTCTCATCTACCCCGTCAATCTCTCTCTCTCTCTCTCTCTCTCTCTCTCTCTCTCTCTCTCTCTCTCTCTCTCTCTCTCTCTCTCTGTCTCTCTCTCTCTCTCTCTTATTTGTGAACTATTTCCCAGGTCATTCCTCTTCCTTTCCCTTTTTCCATCTTCCCTCCTCCTCCTCCTCCTCCTCCTCCTCCTCCTCCTCCTCCTCCTCCTCCTCCTCCTCCTCCTCCTCATCGTCCTCCTCCCATTGGACTTCTATTGGATTCGTGTCTCCCTTGTCTTCCTCTCCCTCTCCCTTTCCTCTCCCTCTCACTCCCTCTCCCTCTCCCTTCCTTCCTCTCCCTCTTGACCGATCCAAAGTTTCATCTTCTGCCAGTTTAGATTTATTGAAGGTCAGGTCTCTCTCTCTCTCTCTCTCTCTCTCTCTCTCTCTCTCTCTCTCTCTCTCTCTCTCTCTCTCTCTCTCTCTCTCTCTCTTCAATGTCTTGTGTTTTTATTGCAGTCTGGTTGATTCTATTTTATCTCCTCCTCCTCCTCCTCCTCCTCCTCCTCCTCCTCCTCCTCCTCCTCCTCCTCCTCCTCCTCCTCCTCCTCCTCCTTCCTCCTCTCCCTCCTCGTTACCTTCCCCTATCAATCTTCCTCCCCATCTTCCACTCATCTCCCGCCACTGGTCTCCTTTACCTCCCACCATCTCCTTTTCTCCCTCCCTCCTTCACTACCTCCCTCCTTCACCCTTTCTTCTACCTCTCCTTTCACTAAATTCCTGCTTATTTAATTCTCTCTCTCTCTCTCTCTCTCTCTCTCTCTCTCTCTCTCTCTCTCTCTCTCTCTCTCTCTCTCTCTCTCTCTCTCTCTTTCTCTCTCTCATGTACACGCGAACCCCTTTCCCTCTCTTTCTCCTTCATTTCTTCCTTCCTTCTTTATATGCATACCTCCTCTTCACCTTCCTTCCTTCCTTCCTTTCTTCCTCCTTTATTTGTCTCCTCCAGGTCCCATATTCATTCTGTCCCCCCTCTCTTCATTCCTTCCTTCCTTCCCTCCTTCCTTGCTTTATTTCTCTCTCCCTCTTGTTCTCTTCAGTTTCTCCATCTACCTCTTACTGTTGTCTTTCCTTCCTTCTTTATTTCCACTGTCTTCTTTTCCCTTTCTCGTCTTTATTCTATTTTATTTTTCTCTTCTCTCATTCTCTATCTGTTTTTTTCTTCGTTCTTTTGTGTTTGTTTCTTGTTTTTTTTTGTTTCTTTTCACTTTCTTCGTCCATTCGTTTCAATTTCAATCTATATTTGTATTTTTTTTCCTTCCCCTAAATTTCTATTATTCTCTCTCTCTCTCTCTCTCTCTCTCTCTCTCTCTCTCTCTCTCTCTCTCTCTCTCTCTCTCTCTCTCTCTCTCTGCCATTTCCTTTTCCCTCCTATCTCACTCCCTGCCTGTCTTCTTTCCTCCTTTCCTCCCTCCCTCCCTCCCTTTTTTTTCTCCCTATCTCTCCCTCCCTCCCTCCCTCCTCCTCTTACTCCCAATGCCCTCACTTATACAATCCCTCTCCCTTCTCCCCTCCCCTTCTTTCATCCCTTTCTCTTCCCTTCTCTCCCTCCATCTCTTCCCTCCCTCCTCATATCAGTTCTTTCCTCCCTCCCTTTTCCCCTCACCTATCCTACCCGTCTCCTTGTTCTCTTTTCCTTCATTCATCCCTCAGTACTCTCTCTCTCTCTCTCTCTCTCTCTCTCTCTCTCTCTCTCTCTCTCTCTCTCTCTCTCTCTCTCTCTCTCTCTCTCTCTCTCTCTCTCTCTCTCTCTCTCTCTCTCTCTCTTCTGTAATCTGGGTGTGGTAAGATGTTCGTCTGAAGGCGGAA
>NC_087159.1:26617500-26632500 GCF_035594125.1 Scylla paramamosain | reverse complement strand
GAGAGAGGGATGGCACTGTTGACTCGGATCGTGACTCGTGCTTCGTCTCGCCCCAATGAACCTTTTTAATGAGTCACCAAAGCGTTCACGGACCAGCAAGGGAGGGAGTCGTTGGGGCGTGGTAAACTGGTGCCATTGTGCAGCTAATTTTGATGCCTCGTAAATAAACTCAGAGCTAGGGCATTAATCTTCACCTCTCTCTCTCTCTCTCTCTCTCTCTCTCTCTCTCTCTCTCTCTCTCTCTCTCTCTCTCTCTCTCTCTCTCTCTCTCTCTCTCTGCTTCTTCTAGTTTTTATCTATAACTTTTTCGTCGTTTTCTTTTCCGTGTTTCTTTCTCTCTCTCTCTCTCTCTCTCTCTCTCTCTCTCTCGCTCTCTCTCTCTCTCTCTCTCTCTCTCTCTCTCTCTCTCTCTCTCTCTCTCTCTCTCTCTCTCTCTCTCTCTCTCTCACTTCCCCTTTCCAATCTCTTCTTTTTCTGTTGCCTTTTCCTTCTCTCCTCTTTCTCTTCCTTCTTTATCTTCCTCCCTCCCTCATTTTTTTCTTTAATGTTCCTCTTATATTTGTTTTTGTTTCTTCTTTCTTCCTCGATTTTTTTTTATTCGTTTTCTATTCTTGTTTTCGCTTCCAATTATCTCCCTTTCATTTTCAGCTTCGGCTCTTTATACTCTCTCTCTCTCTCTCTCTCTCTCTCTCTCTCTCTCTCTCTCTCTCTCTCTCTCTCTCTCTCTCTCTCTCTCTCTCGGGCAACAGAAACTTTTAAAAGATTTACAAAAGAAAAACAAAAAGAGGACAATTGAGTTATTTTCACTTAATCTCAAGAAACAAAAAAAAAAGAAGACAAACCAAAAAGTAAATAGATAAATGAAAGCAAAGGACAATTACCAAAGTTTTCCTGGGTTTCTTAATTACTGCTTTGTAATTAGGGAAAGGAGACAAGTTGGGGAGTGTGGCAAGACAAACACTCTACGACACTCTAAGCCTGAGCCAGCGTGGTTCTGCCTTCAGTCCCTGCCACTTCAAAGGACACTCTTTATAGGGAAAAGTTTGAGGATATAACAGAATACATGGTACAGTAATTCAAGGGGGGATTACAGTTACAAGCCACTACAGATTGCTATTGTTAACCCTTTGACTGCCACTTGGTACACATTTCCCTAATTATCAAATCACTCTGAGGTATCTTTACTTGCTCTACAGCCACACCTAATCTTTGAATTGGGAAGAAATTGCAAAATGTATTCTTTTTCATCGCCAACTTTCTTGTAGATGCTTATAAAAGACTTCACGCATTGCTTCTGGTGCTGCTAATTGCTTCGTGTTGCAGTGAAAGGGTTAACTGCAGTGACATGAAAGGGTGATTGGTAATACTAACTTCCATAGTGGAGTGAGGCCAGTTTGTTTAGTATACCGTCTTCATACCACTTTATCTTAGACCACTTTATTTACACCACTTATCCTGCCATAATCACACCAGCTTGTTTATCACACGACACTCACACCAAATTTCACATTACTTTATACCTGAGTCAGACCGCTAAGTCTATCATACCAGAACCACACCACTTTATCATACCACATTCACACCACCTAGGCAGTCACATCAGAATCACACCAGTTTATCATACCAGAATTGGACCACTTACCAACTCATCATCAGACCCACACCACACTATCACACCAGAAGCACACCACTTTACCTCACCACATTCATACCACTTAGTCTATAACAGCAACATCACACAAGTTTATCATACCACTTGATTTTACAGTGAATGCTCTGTATAAAAATATTTCTCTTGAAGTTAATTGGAAATACAGTGTTTTCTTTACCTTTCTCTCTCTTTTTCCCTGCCTTTCATTTAGCGTGGAGGGGAGGCAGCAATGTAAAGGGGCATTCGTACTATTCAGCATCATCCAGTTTGGCCTCATTGTTCTCCATAAAGTATGCTCTCGTGTGCTTCATTGAAATTACATCATTTCTCTCTTTTTTACCAGGGGAAGGGAAGCAGCATTTAAAGGGCTTTTTTCCCATTAATTTCAAAGTCCCCCACGTCTGCGCCCATTGGTGGAAATCACGACATAAAACAGTAATTCTATAAGGCTTTTATATCTACGTTGTTTTCCATGATAATTTTTTTTCTTTACTTTATTTTCAGTTTTTTTTTTCCGTGTTTTGTAAGTTTATTATGCGTCATTGTATTTTCCATAGTCCTGTTTTTGGGTATACGTTCTGGTAACGAATTCTTTAATATCATACAATTAACTATTACACAATCCATATTTTTTTAGGAACTTAATATTTTTCTCCCCCACTATATTTTGTACGTAACTTTATTTTCACGGTGTTCACGTCCAACTGCGTTTCCACTGTCATTATTTTGAGCTGGGTATACATTCAGATAGTCGCTGGATTGCTTACCATCAGCCTGTGTCTCGTATCATACAAACCCTACATTTTCAGAGACTATTATTTCACTTCCTATATTTTGTACGTCACTTTATTCTCAGGGTTTTCATGTCTCTCTGTACTTCCAATTATCATTTTTTTGCTCAGGGTACACGTTCAGACAATGTGTGTTTAGCATAAGCCTGTGTCTTCTATAATACAATTCCTATTTTCACGAACTATTAGTTTTTTTTTTTTTTTCTTTTTTTCCACGTTTTCATGTCTCACTGTATTTCCTATTATCACTATTTTGCTCTGGGTGTACGTTCAGACAATGGATCTTTAAACATAAGCCTGTCTTTTTTTTTTTTTTTATGTCTTTCAATATACAATCGATATTTATATTTTCAACTTAATATTCACCGTTTTTCGTCCCAGTGTGTTTCCCTGATCACTATTCTGTGGTGGGCATGGATCCAGACAATGAGACAATGGGCTGTTTACACTGTTTACCACAAGCCTGTGTCTCCCATAATACAATCCCTGTGCTCATAATTGGTCACATTCACAATGGTCTCTCTCTCTCTCTCTCCTGCAGGGACAAAATCATCCCCATGAAGGACGCCGCGTCTGGCCCTGACAACGACCTGCCAAAGTCCTGGGATGCCCTGGACGACTATGACGACGACGATGATGATGAGGACTACTACGATGACGAGGACGAGGACGAGGAGTACCTGCTGGAAGACGAGGATGACGAGGACGACGATAAGACGCAATATGGAACATTAGTGCACCAGCAGCAGCCACAAACTCCGGAACAGCAACAGCAGCAGCAGCAGCAGCAGCAGCAGCAGCAGCAGACCTCACAGCCGCCACAACAAGCAGGGGCAGGCGAGCCACAGCCACAGCAGCAGCAGCAGCAGCAGAGACTCAACCGACGGCCTTTTGCTGAGAAGTAAGACTCGTGTTGGTTTTGCCTCCGCCTCTCCCTCCCTCCTGTGTAGCCTGTTGGCTTGCTGGCTTGTTGACTGCCCTGTTTGATGTTTGCTCTGATTGTTTGTTTATTTATTTACCTCTCTCTCTCTCTCTCTCTCTCTCTCTCTCTCTCTCTCTCTCTCTCTCTCTCTCTCTCTCTCTCTCTCTCTCTCTCTCTCTCTCTCTCTCTCTCTCTGTTGGATTTATCTTATATATCTTGTGCTGCTTTCTCATTTTCTACGCCACACACACACACACACACACACACACACACACACACACACACACACACACACACACATTTTTACACACAGACACAAAGAACAAGCACCCCGCTATTCTGTGCCTATAATTTACACAAACAGACAGACAGGCAGACAGATTAATTAATGGACAGAGAACAAACTTATCCCATATACGTGTTAATAATTTTTGACGCCACTCAGCCCCTCAGTTCAGTCAGAAAAGCTATTAATCACCAGCCACTCTCATTATCATTGAAATAATATGACGGATGCTGATTACAACCCACGCACCGCCACCACTGATAAAAATAATAATAATAATAATAATAATGATAATAATAATAATAATAACAATATCTCAACTTCTCTCTCACCTGTAATAACCTTGATCTCTATCTCACCTGTACAGACTTCCAACATAGGTAGTAATTAGTACACACAACACCTGTCCTCCTCCTCCTCCTCCTCTTCCTCCTCTTCCTCCTCCTCCTCTCCCCTTCCTCCCATGCGAATAATTACCCAAAGTTTGACGAGACTTGTTGAGGCTACACACACACACACACACACACACACACACACACACACACACACACACACACACACACACACACACCTTCACCCCCCTCCCCACACGCCGGTCACGCTACATAGACACACTGGATGGTAATTAGCGAAAAAAAAATATAATAATTAGTGTAATTTTTCGGTTCAATTCCTCTGCGCTTGTCTCTCTCTCGTCTGTTCTCGTTCGGTGTGATTGTGTAATTAGCAGTAATCTGCTTATGATGATTATGCTGGTGATGGTGGTGGTGGTGGTGGTGGTGGTGGTGGTGCTGGTGGTGGTGGTGGTGTTGGTGGTAATGGTGGTGTTAGTAGTAGTAGTAGTAGTAGTAGTAGTAGTAGTAGTAGTAGTAGTAGTAGTAGTAGTAGTAGTAGTAACAACAACAACAACAACAACAACAACAACAACAACAGGCAACCAAGCAACTAGCCAACTAACAAAAAGACACACACACAACGAGAGAGAGAGAGAGAGAGAGAGAGAGAGAGAGTAGACATCAAGATAACCGGGGTGAAATGAGACAATTACTGCGCACCCCGGTGGTGATGGCGCCCCAAACGACCACTGGGGGGGCTGTCTTTCCCGGGGGGGGTTGGTGGGGCGGGAAGAGGAGGCGCGGTAAGATGTGACGGGAGGCGGTAAGGGAAGAGGGTGCTAAAGTAACGGAAAGGAAAGGGAGAAGAGGAGGAGGAGGAGGAGGAGGAGGAGGAGGAGGAGGAGGAGGAGGAGGTTGAGACAAGTATCTCTTTTCTTCCTTGCTCTCTCTCGTATTGTTCCTCCTCCTCCTCCTCCTTCTCCACCCCCGGTTTAGTAGTAGTAGTAGTAGTAGTAGTAGTAGTAGTAGTAGTAGTAGTAGTAGTAGTAGTAGTAGCAGTAGCAGCACCACCACCAGTTGTAATATCATCACCATTATCATTTTTATCACCATCATCATCATTATCATCACCATCACCATCATTACCAACATTATTATTATGAATACATCAATTAATAACAATAATAATAACAATAACAACAATAAAAAAAACCGCTAGGCCAGTGCTGTGGTTCACATAATAATGCCGAGTTACATTAAGAGCACATTAATTGAATCAACCAAAACGTTTTAACATTATCGCCAGTCATGGAAAAAAATGTCACGCTGCAAAGCTGGTGATGATCAGATTTATATGGGGGGAGGAGGAGGAGGAGGAGGAGGAGGAGGAGATTATTACCATATTCTCCTTTTTCATCTATAGTTTCCTTTTCCTGACATTTTAATGCGATGTATCCTTCTTAACAATTCCTAACTCATCGCCTCTCCGTCTCCACCGCCTTCAGTCTCAGGTCTTTTCTTTTCTTCTTGTTTTCTCTATTCTTTATTATTATATTTATTTCAAGACCGAGGACTGTAAAAACAATTGCCTGTCTACGAAATGAAAGGCTACAAAACCATTTAAGAGAGTTCGGTATAAATAAGTGTAATAATAATAAAAATAAAATAAATAAATAAAAATAAGGGTAGCGCTGAAGACACTGTAGTACGAAAATAAGTGTTCAAAAATTGTGTATAAGTGATGCTGGAAAAAAATAAATAAATAAATAAATAGGGAAAAGGAAAAGAATTGTGTAGCAGTAAAAAGGGTTAAGTAAACAACCCTTTTTTTGTCACGTCAGCCCGTCATGTTCTTGTCAGCCCGTCAGTCACTTTTTTGTCACGTCAGCCCGTCACCTTGATTGTCACGCCAGCCCGTCACCTTTAATGTCGCGTCAGCCCGTCAGTAGCTTTTTTTGTCACGCCAGCCCGTCATTTTTTGTCACATCAGCTCGTCAGTCACCTTTTAGTCACGCCAGTCCGTCAGTCATCTTTTTTTTGTCACGTCTGCCCGTCACCTTTAATGTCGCGTCAGCCCGTCAGTAGCCTTTTTTTTAGTCACGCCAGCCCGTCATTTTTTGTCACATCAGCCCCGTCAGTCACCTTTTAGTCACGCCAGTCCATCAGTCACCTTTTTTTAGTCACGCCAGCCCGTCACCTTTATTGTCACACCAGCACGTCACCTTTTAGTCACGCCAGGCCGTCATTTCCATCAGCATTGCCGTCGTGGCCCGTGTACTGCGGTATTTATGAGGGGAAGGCGTCACCGCGCGCTATCCGTCATCGTAATGGGGCGTCCCGTAATTCACGCACGACTCTTAATCGATTCATTCCGTCTTCTACATTACCGATTTGTGTCATTTATCCCCCGCCACCCGTTTTTTATTGCTCTCTGTTTTATATATTTATTCTTTTCCCTGTTTTCTTTTTTCCTCACTTTTTTCCTTTTTTTTGTATGTGTTTAATTTTTCTATAGTATTTCGTCTGTATATTTTTTTATTGTTATTGTTTACGTTTTTCTATTTTCTTCTACTTTTTTTTTACTTTTGGTTTGTTTTCTATTATTCTTTTTTTATTCCCTGCTCCGTTTTCCTTTTTCCTTTATCTTTGTGTTTGTATTTTCGTCTTCTTTATCACATGTTTTCTTTTCTTTTTTTTATTATATACGTTTTCTCATTTCTACAACTTTTTTTTTACTTTTTGTTTCTTTTCTACGTCCTTATTCCTTACTTCTTTTCTTTTCTCTTTTTTTTCTTTATGTTCTTATTTAACGTTCGTCTTCTTTATCACTTTTATCTCTAAGTAACTATTTTTGTTTACTTTTCGTCATTTTTCATCACAATTCTACTTTTCTTTCTCCTCTATGTTCTTACTCCACGTTTCATCGTTTCTTTTATCTCTATTATTTCCAGTGTTTCTGTACGTTTTTTCATTCATTCATTTATTTATTTATTTATTTTCTCTTTCTTACGATGTCTAATTTTCATCACGTAATTTCTTTTTCTTCATTTTCTATTTTTATTTTTCTCATTCTTCACGTTTTCTCATCATTTTATCTCTCTTATCTTCAATGTTTCTTTTCGCCCTAATGCTTCTTGAGTGCTCCTTACTATTTCTCTTTCTCATTTTTCTCCCTGTCATGGTCTTTCTTTCCTTCTCTATCTTTGTTCCTGTTTATCTCGTTTCCCATCTTGTTTTCCGGTCTTTTATCAACATTATCTTCAATTTTTCCTTTCCCTAAATGGTGCGCGTGTGTTCTCCAAGTTTATTTTCTTTTCTTTGTTCATTTCTTTACTTTCCTTTGTTCTTTCTCTCCGTGTTCTTATTTGTTTGTCTTCTTTTCTCTCGTCTTCATCGCGTCCTTTCATATTTGTCTTCGTTTATTGTTCTGGGAGCCTCTATTTCTTCTTTTTTCTTTGTTTTGTTGTTACTTTGTTTTGTTTTTCTTCTCTCTCTCCCTGTTTATCACTTTTTTGCGTATTCTTGTTACGTATATTTTATTTTTATGCCTTTTTTTTTGTCTATTCTTGTTACATTTTTTTTTTAATCACCTTTTAACGTGTTGTTATATACGCTTTTTTTTATTCTTTTCTCTCTTTTTTTCTGTGTTTTTTTTTGTTACGTACGTTGTGTTTTTTTTTTCCTTTTTTTTTATACAAACGTTTTCTTTCTTTTCTATTTATTTATTTATCTTATTTTATTTTTTTTATTTTTATTTCCGTCCACCACCACTACCACCACTACCACCACCACCACCACCACCTGTAATGCTCCCCTCGCCTAAATGGTCCCTGTGTTATGCTCAGTGTTTCTCCTCCTTGCGTCCCCCGCGTGTCGTGTGTAGCCATGTCACATACACCTCTGAAACTAATGACGCTTTGCCTTTTTGTTCGCTTTCGTTTTCGTTTTCGTCTTCTTCTTCTTCTTCTTCTTCTTCTTCTTCTTCTATACTTTATTAATCTTGGGGCCGGCTTGTTTCTGTATTCTTTTCTTTTCTGGTTCTTGGTCAATTTGTCACATAAGCTGGAAAAAGAAGAAATATGATATCTTGTTTTATCTTTTCATTTATTTGTTTATTTATTTTTCTTATTTTTTTTATTTTCATTTATTTATTTTATTTATTTATTTTTTTATGTATTTTTTTATTTATTTATTTTTTTTTTTGAATCGCCTCTATTACAGTTTTCACATTTTGGGCCACGTTCAGTCTGCTACAATCGTTCATATTTATCTTCTTTTTTATTTTTCCATTACGTATTTTTTTTTTTCTGGGGACTCTATTTTTCATGGTTTTCCTTCTTTTGAGTCCCTTGGTCAGTCTGTTTCACGCATTAAAAGAAAAAAATATATTTCTTTTTGTTTTATTATCTTTTCCATATTTTACCTCATCATTTTCGGCATCAAGTTCAACATAATTTATTTCCAATCTTTTATATATATTTTTTTTTCAATATTTTATCACTTATAATAGTAACTTGAGTATCATTTACCCTATTATTCCTTGAGGCCAACACGTCTGCAGCTAAAGGATTATTCACCATTGTCACCTATACTCCCCATTCCTCTCATAACATTCAATACTCCTCTTTAACAGCATCTATTATAACAAACTCCGCGGTTTCTGTTATGTATACTCTCCTGTCCTCTGATAACACTCAATAATACTTAAAAAAAAATCACTTAAACGCCAAATAAGACTGAGAACCACAAAGATCATATATTGTGCCTTGCCTTTGTGTTCCCTTCCCTGATTTACTAACCATGGTGCTGGCGTGTGTTGCAGGCAGTGCCCCGTGTGCCCCGTGGTGCAGCCCGTTTTCCTGTGTGGCTCGGACAACCGCACCTACTCGTCGCTGTGCCGCATCCACCGCCACAACTGCCTACACAACACCGCCGTCCGCATGGTGTGCAAGGGATTCTGTCCATGCAAAGGTACGTGAGGAGCCAGCCACGCTCCGCCGCCTCTCAGACACTCCCCCGAGCTCCCTGCCATTGCTAAGCCCTGCCACGCCTGCCACACCTCTTCAACACCCTCCCGGCCCTTGCTAAGCCCTGCCACCGCCCGTCTCACCCCCTCTAAGCCCTCCCGCCGCCCAGCAATATCCCAGATAAACTACCAGTCTCTACTAAACTTTGCCACACCCCCACAGTGCCTTTTCGTCTGCCATTTGCATCCTGTACTCGCTTCTAAATGTGCGTCCAGTCTTCACCCAGGCCTGCTACACCCATTCAACGTTCTACCGTCGCTAACAACATTCCAAACACACCCCAAATACACTTCCTGACCAGACTAAGACCTTCCATGTCCCTGCAACGTTCTCCCTCCTGCCTGCCATACCTCAAACACTTTCGTACTTTACTAAACCTTGCGACACTCCTTCAGCGCCTTCACACCTGCCAGTCACACCTCATATACACCCTAAATAAGCGTCTAGTCTTTACTAACCGCCACTACACCTGTCACGTCCCAACACCACCATCCAAATGCTAGCCACATCCTACACCCTCGCTACAAGCCCAGACTGTCTCGCTGCCTTCCCTCACTCCACCACCGCACCACGTCCCCCTCGTCCTTATACTCCTAATCCACTCTTACCCTTCCTTGTCCTTTTTTTTATATATATTTTTTAAGGTGGTGTTCTTGTTACATCTTTTCTTTTTTTTTTATTTCTTATCAACTATTATTCCACCTCCACTCCTCCCTTGCCAGCGTCCCCCTCATGCCTTCTCACTCCGGCAGGCAGGAGGGCACAAGGTGAATGGCAGAGGCGGTGATGGTGTGTGTGAGATTAAGCCAGAGATAATGACAGCGTGCCCATTACGTGTAGGCGAGGCTGCTGCCGCGTCCAGGTCATGACTACATTAAGGCGCCAAGCTGGGAATCCGCTGCGGCTCTGCTGAATCTGCATCGCTTCTCTTGCTCCTCCTCCTCCTCCTCCTCCTCCTCCTCCTCCTTCGCCACCTCCTGCTGCTTCTCTTGCCCCTGCTGTCTGCTCCTCTTCCTTCTTTCTTGATCTCTACTATTACATCCTCATTTTCCTCTTCTTTCCCTGATCCCCACTATCATATCCTCCTCTTCCTCCTCTTACTTCTTCTCTTCCTTCTCTTCCTCCTCCTCCTCCTCCTCCTCCTCTACTCTCGGCAGATAGCTACTATTATATCCTCCTTCTCTCCTATTGGTCATCCTTTCCTCCTCCTCTCCTCCCTCCTCCTCCTCCTCCTCCTCCTTCTCCTTTCAACACTGCACATTACACAACCATTACGCGCTCACAACCCTTTCCACAAACAAAAGTAGACGCTGACCTCAACTCTTTCCTACTTTCCTCTCAAATTCCACGTGATTTTTCTATACAAAATAGCATTTCCTTTTTTTTTTTTCCGGCCAGCTTCGGCTAAGGGGATGGGTGGGTGGCGAGGGAGCTTATTATGTACTATCCTGTCTCTCCCACAAATAGTTAGCGTAGAGTAGCTGCCCAAACAGGCTAGTAAGGGCCTCAAGGTATGTTGCTGCTTGGACCTCCTTTGTGCATCCCTTCATTTCCCTTAAGCTTGGGGTGGAGGGAGAGGTGGAGGGGGAGGAGCCTTGTACTGTACTACCCTTTGTCTAATCCAAGCATCAAGTGTGGAGCAGTGGAATCAAACAGCATGGCAATGATATGAAGCTCCGTCTGTTTGTAATCCTTTGTAATCCTTAGCAATCCTCTTCCTGTTACTTGTCGTCTACTACCTCTTCCTCTTCCCCTTCCTCGTCCTCCTCCTCCTTCGCCTCCTCCAGGGAATAATAAATGAAATTCAGCGAGGACTAATGCAAAGTGTAACACGTCAGGAGCACCAGACGTCACGTTCAGTAATGATGAGCGGTCACCAACTTTGCTTTCTGCAGTGAATAATCAAAGAGACATCCTCTCCATTCAGAATCATTCACTTCAAACCAATAACGACGTGACTGGGTTTCGCTGTACGTGTCTTCAATGCGTAATATTCACGAAGAGTCGAGTTGAAAGCTTCGTGATTCGTTAGTTCGTCTGTATCTTCAGTAATACACGTAATTTTAGTCCATATAGAAAAGATGCAGGAAAGTTATAAGTAGACCTGATGGCTTCTTGCAGCTTCCCCTGGCTTCCTACTCTCTTATGTTAACCTGTTCCCTGCTAGACTACAATATTTCTCCCTTCAATACCTAAAATTTATTAGTCACTATTTTTGTGCTAAATTCTCGTAAATACTTTTGTAGCGTAAAAGAAAACAAAATTAATCATGTTTTTTTTTTTTATCTCTTTTCTCTCTCCTGTGTGTTAATGCAAATACTTTCTACAGTGCTAGGAAGGTTAAGGAAGGCTGCCCAGACGAGTACAAAGGCTAAAAGGTACAGACAGTAAGACAAAGAATATAAAAGAAGATTCCTAGGACGAGAAGACGACATGATAAATGCTCTAAAAACTACAGTCACTAAGCTTATCGAGGCAGAGGAAGCGCCCAAAATGCTTCAAGGATCTCACACCATTGAAAGATTCACTCACAGTCCAAAGATCAAATATAACAAGGAGACTGGAAGGCCTTGGGATAATTGGTTCTTTTGCTTTCCTCTTCCTCCTCTTGCTTCTCTTCTTTCTCCTTCTCTTCCTACTTCTGTTCCTTCCCCTCCTCATCCTATTCTTTTTTTTCTTTTTTTTTCTTCTTTTACCTCTTCTTCTACTCCTTTACCTCCTCCTCTTCCTCGTTTTTCTTCTGTTCCTCCTTGTTTTCCATCGTTTCTTCTTCTTCTTCTTCTTCTGTTTAATTTTCTCCTCCTCCACCTCCTCCTCCTCCAACCCCCTCGTGCTCCTGCCGTCTTCCCGATAGCCAGGTTAATCCTTTGAACATTCGCTTAGTTGAGGTTCACGTGTTGTGAATACTGTTGCCTGCACCGCGGCGTCCCCTCACAGGCAGGCGGGCGGGCGGGCGGGCTTGGGGTCAGCAGGGCCCTAACAACCATTGGCTTCACGCTCGCCGCTTCCCGCTCGCTGTTCGCTCCTCACATCCCACCACTACTGCTGCTGTTGCTCCACGTTTTCTCGCTCATAACCCTCTATTATGAAACGCTTTGCTCTCTCATGCGCCACGACTGTTTTCAAAGGTCACAGAGATAAGACGGGTTATCAAGAGTGTTCCTCCTGCTAATAATGTAGAAATTTTGTTAGTCTCTCACTAGATCCATAGAAACACCGCGAAAAGCCGTGTTCATGCTACAGCAACTATTCTCATAGATGATAAGACGGGTTCTCCAGTGTGTTTTTGCTGTTAATAATGTAAAATGTTGTTGATCTGTCACTAGAACTGTGAAAATACCCTTGAAACATTGCGTCACTCTAATACGACTACAGAATAGCTTAGACGGATTATCAAGAGTCACAGATTAGCTTATCCCGGTTTATCAAGAGTGTTTCTCCTGTTAACAATGCAGAACTCTTGTTAATCTGTCACTGGCACCATAGAAACACCCAAAAAGCCGTCACTTCACCACGACTATTTTCAAAGGCCAAAGAGATAATTAGCCGAGTTATCAGGAGTGTTTATCCTGTTCATAATATAGAAATCGTGTTAATCTGTCATTAAAATGGTAAAAATACACTTGAAAACTCGTGTAAACTTCAATTACAGGCTATATCGAAGCAGTGGAGGTGCGGCGCAGAGGTATTTTAGAATACTGTCCATTTCTGCTTTATGTTCGTGCTTCGTTTGTACATTTTTTGAAGCGTGATGCTTTTTTCTGTGTTTTTGGTTGTTTACAAGTCTCTGTCTTTCCAATTCCTCTCTCTGGTGTCTCTGTATGGAGTTCCCTACTTTTCTGCCTCACAGTCACGACGAAAGGTGTTGCTATAATCGGACTCTCGGTGCTTCCCCCTTCTCTCTTCCTTCTTTGCCGTAATAAAGAAAAGAAGAAAACTGTATAGGGAAGTAATGTAGATATTGATTTCCGCATGTCACCTCAATTTATGGCTTTTTTTTTTCTGAGTTTATGTTCCATATCGACACGGCCGTACGTTACCACAACACACTCAGTGATTATCGTCCTCCTCCTCCTCCTCCTCCTCCTCCTCCTCCTCCTCAGGGCACCACCACCACCACCACCACCACCACCACCACCACACCACCGCACCACCGCCACGCACCTGCGCTACGCTTCTATTTCATTATGATGCTACATTATAGTTTAATTCATCCAGACTCAATTTAGCATCATTTGATTTTGCCCTACAATATATTAATTTTCAGACCATTACATGAGCAGAGTTCACCGTAAATTGAATAAAATTTCTTTTTGTATCCTTTCCTATCAAAATTCCACTGTCATTTTATTTTTTTTACTGTATGGTGTGTTTTCCCTACAGTTTCCACGGCAAGGAAAGCTGGAGGGAGTGGTGGGTGGGGAGGAGCCTTCTGTTGTACTCTGCTTTCATTCACCAAGTAGTCAGAATGAGTCTCCGAACAGTTACACAAGGGCAAGAAGATTTGTCGTCGTTTAAAGCTAACCAACGTAATCTGTACAACACCTCTCCTTCTACTTCTACTTCCTCCTCCCCATCTTCGTTACCTCCATCCCCACCCTCACTTCCACCACCACCACCACCACCTTGTCCTAACATCAATCTTCATCTCCTCTATCTCCACCTCCCCTTCTTCCTTCACCTTCTCCACCACCACCACCACCACCACCACCACCACCACCACCACCTCCTCCTCCTCTTCCTCCTCCTCCTCCTCCTCCATACCATCCTGTTCCTCTCCCTATACGTTAAACACCATTATTCCCAACAAACAGCACAGTGAAGACTAACATTCCTGCTTCTATTTAATCACCTTTACAATTCCTCCTCCTCCTCCTCCTCCTCCTCCTCCTCCTCCTCCTCCTCTTCCTCCTCCTCCTCATGTTCTGTGGGAGACAAGGGCGTGTAGTCATTTATGATGCGCCCAAGGGAGCCTGTCCACCACGCCACCCACATGCAAAAGGTGCGGAAAGGGGAGCTCTAGTCTCTCCCTTGCCGCTTGTGTAAGGCTGAGAGGACGGGCGGGAGAAACATGGAAAACACAAGGAGGAGGAGGAGGAGGAGGAGGAGGAGGAGGCTGGGCAGGAATACCGAAGAAGAGGGAGAGAGGTAAAGAGAAAAAAAAAAAAAAGGGGACAAATATACCCGAAAGAACGCAAAAATGAGAGAGAGAGAGAGAGAGAGAGAGAGAGAGAGAGAGAGAGAGAGAGAGAGAGAGAGAGAGAGAGAGAGAGAGAGAGAGAGAGAGAGAGAGAGTTGAGGGGAGGGAAACTGTGAAGGTCGACGGAGGAAAAAGGAAGCTCGAGAGGAAATTATTTTGGAAAGGAAACTGAGATAGACTGGAAAGAAACGAAAGAAGGAAGGAAGGAAGGAAGGAAGGAAGGAAGGGAGAGAAAGAAAGAATGAATGAAGGAAAGAAACAAGAGAGAGAGAGAGAGAGAGAGAGAGAGAGAGAGAACGACTCTGACACTAAATGACAACTGAAACGAGAGAGAAAGAGGAAGTAAAAGAAAAATAACAACGAAAATAAATAAGAAAAAAATAAAAAAATAAAAAATGGAGAAACTTAAGCCAGAAATGGAAAACAGAGAAAGAAAAAAAGGAGAAAAAAAAAAGATGGCAAACCTGACAGCAAAGGAGAAAGAAAAGATTAACGAAAGTGGTAATAAAGGAAAGTGAATAAATGAAGAAGACAAAACGAAATGAAAAAGAGAAAGAGCACAAGAAAACAAGGAAGAAAACGATAAGAAGAATGCGCGAGGGAAAACGATAATCGGAAGAATACACCAACGAAAGCGGCAATAAAGGGAAGTAAATAAATGAAGAAGATAGACGGAAATGAAACTCGGGGGGAAAAAAGCAACAGTGAAAAAGAGTGAGAAGAATATAAGAGGAAAGTGACCGTCATGATGAAAGCACAACGAAGGACACACAATGGAAAATGACATC
>NC_087159.1:26602500-26610000 GCF_035594125.1 Scylla paramamosain | reverse complement strand
TTTCCTATACTTCCCACAGGACTAATGGGAGTGTTAACTGGTGCCCAAGTCTTTATTCTATTCACTGTTAACCTTTAGAACACCAGCCACCTCCCTCCCTCCCTTCCTCCCTCCCTCCCTCCCTCCCTCCTTCCCACACCCGCCGCCTTCTTCCTCTGTCTTCCACCTTCCTGAAACTTAGACTTTCAAGAGGAGAGTATCAGGATACTTCGAGAACTAAATTAACTTTTTTTTTTTTTTAGCAGGAGACAAGGGAGAGGAGAGTGAGAGTGGAGTGAGAATTACTCTCTCTCTCTCTCTCTCTCTCTCTCTCTCTCTCTCTCTCTCTCTCTCTCTCTCTCTCTCTCTCTCTCTCTCTCTCTCTCTCTCTCTCTCTCTCTCTCTAGGGATCTACTGTTAGGGAACTTTTCATCTTCCTCTTAAATTCTTTTTGTTTTCCATTTATTTCAGAGACCGATGACTTCATATCTGAGAGACCAACATTTGACATTCACGCCACCACAACATTCACTACATTCACGCCACCACAACATTCACTACATTCACGCCACCACAACATTCACTACATTCACGCCACCACAACATTCACTACAACATTCACGCCACCACAACATTCACTACATTACGAGTATTCACGCCACCACAACATTCACTACATTCACGCCACCACAACATTCACTACATTCACGCCACCACAACATTCACTACATTCACGCCACCACAACATTCACTACATTCACGCCACCACAACATTCACTACATTCACGCCACCACAACATTCACTACAACATTCACGATATTCCTTCACTTAAACATCCCCCATGAACACTCCACTCAAAGGACATTCACCAAATAATCCCATAGCTAAGTGTTCTTCATAAGCATTAAATACGTAAGACAAACACCAAAAAACTCCCTGTCTAAGTTTCCAAACCCACAGGAAGAACCAACACACGCCTCACCTCAGCTAAATGTCCTCCTACGAACATTCCACACACAAGACATTCACCAGTCCATCCTCTCACAGACCTAAACACCGCAAAGGAACGAAAACTCAATCACCTTACTAAAGAACATAAAGGAAGCTGCAAGAATCCATCAGACCCTACACGTGGCAGTCAAATTATAAAACCTTAGCTAAATATCCCAGACGAACACCCAAAACACATTATCAAATCTCCGTACTACAAGCCTTCAACACCCACAGAAGGCACTAACACACCCATCACCTTCCAGACGCCAGCCCTCACCTGGCCAAGAAGGAGAGACTTCGTGAACGGAAGGACGCCTACCTCACCAAGCTTCGCGCCACCACCCAGGACGCCACAGGATCTTCAGCCCAGACCTCCTCCCCGGCAGAGACCTCCAGCAGGGCAGAGGGACGGGAGAACACCACAAGGGGCGGCAGGGGGCAGCAGGGGCGTGGCGGCAGGAGGGAGAAGCACAACAAGGCTGGGGACAAATACAACAATAGGGTCAGGAGTCGCTTCAACAAGAACAAGAAGGGAGGCAAAGGATTCAAGCACGGCAAGGACGCTTACGGGAGACTCGATAAGTACAATGTGAGTGTTCGTCAGCGTCTTCTACAGCTCGTTAAGCCTTTCGTTGCCACACAGCCCTTCACCTCATCACTTACACAACTTTTAAGGCGATTATTCTGGTGTTACGGTCTCCTAAATGGCTCTTTTTAGATTACTTAACTTCTTTTTGGGGTTTTTGAAAGGTTTGTCAGTGTGTGTGTGTGTGTGTGTGTGTGTGTGTGTGTGTGTGTGTGTGTGTGTGTGTGTGTGTGTGTGTGTGTGTGTGTGTGTGTGTGTGTGTGTGTGTCTGTGTTATGAGTATGTGAGTTTGTGAGTTTGTGATAGTATGTAAGGATTTTATTATGGTTTTTAGAGAGAGAGAGAGAGAGAGAGAGAGAGAGAGAGAGAGAGAGAGAGAGAGAGAGAGAGAGAGAGAGAGAGAGAGAGAGAGAGAGAGAGAGAGAGAGCCTCTTTTTACCCTAGAAAAGCAAAAATCAACTCCCTTCTCTCTATTTTCTGCATCCATAACAATGTTTACTGTGCTCTAACGAAGCATGACCTTGGCAGTGAAAGGGTTAAGGATTGGCAGAGAAGGAAAAACAGGAGAAATAGTTAGGCATTGGTGATGAAAGGAAAGAGTTAAGAATCTGAGGTGGAAAAGGAGGTAAAAAAAATAATAGGATTGGGTTACGTTAGCCTATGTAAGTTAGGATTGGTGGCATATAGAAAGAGGAATAGTTATGGGCTTCTAGTGGAGGAAAGGAGGAATAGTTGGTATTGGCAATTAAAAAAACGGAGACAGTTACGGGCTGGAAGTGAAAAGGAAAAGTTACAGTTAGCGATTGACGGTGAAAAACGTAAGAGAATAAATAGTAAAATAAAGATGAGTGTCACATTAAATTAACGTAATAGCTGTATAGTGAAACATTTCCACTGGATGTGCAGAGGGAGGGACAGTTAAGGCCCGGATATGAAAAGGAAAAAGTTTATAGTTAACGAGTACCGTTGAAATATACAATAAGAGAATAGATAATAGAATAGATAATAGAAGAAAGATGAGTTTTACATCAAATTAACGCCCCATAAATAGTGAAACATTGCCATTGGAACTGAAAATAGTGAAAAAAAAAGGGAGAATAAAGTTGACCTATTGAGATGAATGTTAGATGAACGAACTGAAAATAGTGACATAAAGGAGAAGTATCAGGGTGAGATATAAAAATGTTTTAAAATAGTCACTGCCAAATATTTCCTCAAGCCTCATGAACACTGCGTCTCTCCAGCCACTTGACCCGCTAATCAACTCACCCAGAATTAAACTTATAGACAGAAAATAAGATTCATTCACGAAATAACAGTAAAAATAAGCAATACCGACTCAGAATTAGACTTACAGATAGAAAAATAAGATTCCGTCGCCAAATGACGATAAAAAGACACTATAATGACTAAGACTTATAGACAGAAAAATATGATTCCCTTGCCAAATTATTATAAAAAGAAACAATAACGAGGTGGAATTAAACTTATTGATAGAAAAGTAAGAATGATTCATCAAATAACAATAGAAACAAACAAAAACGAGTTAAGATTAAACTTATAAAAAAATCTGACAAATTACCGAACTGTATATATAAAAATAAATAAATAAATAAATAAATAAATAAGATTCTATCACTAAAGATCAATACGGTTTAGAACTTGTCTTCATAATTAATCCCTCTGATCTTATTCTTAGCACAGAAGACTGACTTTTTAATTCCTGACCTTTACATTCTTACTGAAAAAAAAATTAGGTAAACGAATGAAAATAACAAAGAATGCAATAATTAAACCTCCTATTTTATTCTATTTTCATTTCAGTTTTTACTAAGAATCGTAATATGACGGAATTAAAAAAAGACAAGAAGGAATAAAAAGGAAACAAAAACGAAACTTTTCACTTTATTTCTTACTCAAAAACAGGAAATTAAAAAGTACAATACAGAAAAAATGACAAACATATAATTTACGATCATATCAACGTGTGTGTGTGTGTGTGTGTGTGTGTGTGTGTGTGTGTGTGTGTGTGTGTGTGTGTGTGTGTGTGTGTGTGTGTGTACCGGTGACCACAACATCTCACTCCGTCTCTCCTTCCCCCCCCTCCCCACCCCTCCAGGCCCAGCGTCGCCCCTGGTCCCACCGTAACAACAACGACGAGAACAAATACAAGACCTCCAACACGGTGTGGGGTCCCAACGGTGAGTGCCACCCCGCTTCCTGCTCCTCCTTCTGCTGCCTCCTCCTGCTGCCTCCTCCCGCTTCTTTTACCTGTGTTGTCTCTTCCTGCTCATTGCATCTCGATTTTCTTTTTTTTTTCTTGCTTATCTCTTAATTTGTTTTGCCTCTTTTTTTAATCTCTTTTCTATTCGCTTTTATGTTGTTAATTTACGCTTTGTTGTTGCTGTTGTTATTGTTTTGTTATTGTTGTTGTTGTTGTGGTGGTGGTGGTGGTGGTGGTGGTGGTGGTTGTTGTTGTTGTTGCTGCTGTTGTTTTCTCCGTTTCTCCTCTCGATTTTCTTCTACTTTTTTCTTTGATTTGTTCTTCTTATGTATCTTCTTTATTTGCTTTTGCGATCTTAAGTTACGTCTTTTTTTTTTCATACTCCTCGATTTTCTTCCTGTCTTCTATAATTTGTTCCTCTACATCTCTTCCTTAGTCACGCTTACTATTTTATATTTTCTTTTTTTTCATTTCTCTTGCTTGTCTTCTTACCCATTCGCTATTCCTCTTACTTGTTTTCACTTGTTTTTTTTCTCTAATTTATCCCTTTTACTTTTCCTCTCCTTACCCTCCTCCTCTTCCCGTCCTTCGTCGACCTCATTATCTTCACTTATTTTTACCCATTTATCTCCTCTACTTCTTCCACTGCCTACTCAAAACCACCCCTCATCTTCCTCTCCTTATCCTCCTCCTCCCCACCAGCTTTCGTCGTTATCCTCTTCTTCACAGTCTTCATCATCATCCTCCTCTCACATCAATAGAAATTCACTCAGCGTTGCTTTCCTTACCCTCACTGTCCCCTAAACTAGTTCTGAATGCCACGAATCATTGCTTTCCTCTCTCTCCTGTACCTCCACTTATTCCTCCTCCACCACTACCACCACCAGCATCGCCATGTTACAACTTTCCAAACCAACTCCGTGAATGTTAAACGAAAGCCACATCCCAGCCAGCCAGCCAGCCAGCCAGCCAGCCAGCCAGCAAGCGAGCGAGCGAGCGAGGCAGGCAGGCAGGCAGGCAGCGTCCGGGAGCATTCTTGTCCTGCCGTCGCCAATGTTACGCCGTGTAGCTTGGGTCCGGTTTTAATATACAGGGACATTTAAAGCTGCAGGAGGGAGGGAGATGGTGGTGGTGATGGTGATGGTGGTGGTGCTGGGGGGAAGGTGTGGCGGGGAATATTCCAAAAGCAGTTGTGGTAGGAGGAAGAGGGTTAGGTTAGGTTGGGTTTACCTAAGTTTTATTTAATGCGTGGCAGGAAATTCAGAATGGGAGCAGTTTCATGAGGTTAACTTTGCGGGAACTTGGTCGATTAAGCATTGAGTGAGTGAGTGAGTGAGTGCATTGTGTGTTTGTGTGTGTTTAGAGAGAGAGAGTCAGAACCACAGCCAGAGCCAGAGCCAGAGCCAGAGACGGAGACAGAGAGAGAGAGAGTCACGTCAGGGCTGATGAAATACATACACGCGCCAAGAGAATCAAGTCAGGGTGTGAGGGAAGTGTGACAGGCGGCAAGACGTGTAACTAGAGTGTGCAGTGAACGTGACGCCTGAGTAATTGGGAGAAAGGTGCGGAAGGCGCGAATCAAAGGTAAGTGGAGAGCGTGACAGATGTGCAGACAGGCAGGTGTGTAGCTTTGTTAGGCGAGGCAGGAGCAGGAGGCGATGACAGGTGCACGGAATCACAGGTGTGGGGACGCGAGTGATTGCTGCACGACTTAAAACATACGATCATCCAGGAAGTAAGGGAGCTGCAAGACGCCATCAGACCTACACGTGGCAGTCCTTGTGCAAACGAAACGTGGGGGATTAGCAGGTAAAATGTGTGCTGTCTTTTCGCGTGTGAAGGATGCTGGCCAAGCTCTATAAGTGATCCAAACAAGGCTTACTTCATCTCCGCTGCTTCCACCCCCGCTCCCCCCCAAAAAAAAAAATAAGTAAATACAAAAGTTTTCCCAATCAGGTTGCTCATTCAACCTTAAATTAAAATATACCAGATAAATATATAGAAAGAGACAGACAGACAGATAGATAGATAGATAGATAGATAAATAGATAGATAAATAGATAGATAGATAGAGATAGATAGATAGATAGATAGATAGATAGATAGATAGATAGATAGATACAGACAGACAGACAGACAGACAGACAGACAGACAGACAGACCGATTGATAGATGAAAAATAAAAGACAAATCAATAAACAAATCAAAAGGTAAGCAGGTGCATGAGGTGACGGATGCGCCAGACGTGTGCCTGACCAAGTGTCGCCCCGCAGAGTGCACGCAGAAGGCGCTGGAGGCTATGGGCAACAGGATGCTGGACTGGTTCTCCGTCATCATGGCAGACTCCCGCAGCCGACCCACCGTGGCAAACAAGGGTGAGTACCGCGCCCTGACCCCCTCCCCGTGCCCCCACCTTTACCCCATGACATCCTACGGTACCTCAATCTATCCTTCCCCGCTACGCCCCCCACCCCTTTCTTCTATCCTAACCCCATGACATCCTACCTCCTCATCCTATTTTATTTCTTGTCCTATGCTTACTTCTAACAACCCTTTATCCCTCAGCCTATCTCTTCCCATCGACTCCTCACCTTTTTCTATCCTATGCAGCCATCCTTCATTCCTACCATTCCTAAATACTTCACTCTATCCTTTCTCATCCTATCCATCCTACCGTGTCCTGATCCTTTCCTGTCCTATACTCCCTACCATCCCTACATACTTCACCCTATCCTTCCCACTCTTTCCTCTCTCTCTTCCTATCCTCGTCCTGTCCTATCCTTCATCACAAGCTTTCAAAGACACCATATCTTCTTCTTCTTCACCTCCTCCTCCTCCTCCTATCTCAGTCTCTCCAATAACGTTATTATCTACTCCACCATCTCCATTATCTCCTCTATCTCTCCAACCTTCCTCTCCCCTCCCCTCCCCCTCCCATCCCATCCCATCCCTGTCCATGGGAATGTACCCTTTCACCTCCCCTCAGGTAACGCGGAGTCCCCCCCTTTCTCCCCTTCTCCCAAAGCCTTACTTACCCACCTCCCCATCTTCGCTGTCTTACCTCTCCATCTCCCCGTCTCCCCTTCTTCACCACCTTACCTCCCCACCTCCCCATCTCCCCTTCTCGCCTTACCTCCCCCATCTTTTTTCCCTCCCCAGACACACAGGTAACTTTCCCGACCCACCCACCCACCCACCTGTCCCATTCCATCCTCCTCCAACCTCTCCCTCTCCCTTCTCGCCTCTCTTCCATCCCCTCTCCGCCCCTGCAGGAGAAAGTTAGATGGCTGCAGTGAGGGTGTTATGCCTAAAGCAGCAGTGCGCCTCTCCGTCGGGATATAAATAAACAAAAGCATTGCAGAGACTGACTCGAAATAGAAGCAAAGGGACAATGCCATCAGGTAGAACAGTGTCTTTCAAAAGCTGCTGAGTAAAATTGTGAAGGAAGTTAAAAATAGAACAATGATAACTTGCTTCACACACACACACACACACACACACACACACACACACACACACACACACACACAAACACACGGTCTCATATTGATAAAAAAAAAAAAATGTTCTTGAGTCTGTGCTAATTTTCCTCCTCCTCCTCCTTTTCCTCCTCCTCCTTCTCCTCTTCTTTGTGTCCTTCTTTATCCCCTTCATTCGTCCACGTCCTTTTCATGTTCTTCTTCCACCTCTTCTTTCTCCTACTCTGTTTCCTTCTAT
>NC_087159.1:26592500-26597500 GCF_035594125.1 Scylla paramamosain | reverse complement strand
TCTCTCATTACAAGATGCAAACCTAAACACACACACACACACACACACACACACACACACACACACACACACACACACACACACACACTGTCACACCCCTCACAAGCTGGTGGGGCGCTGGATCTAACACTCCCGGGGCGCGTCATCACCAAATCCCGACATTTCAACATTTCAGCAGCACAATTATCATCCACGACATTACTCCCCCCAGACGCCGCGCTGAGGACGCCTTGTTGCTTGTATTATCATGTCTAATGGCCTGTCTGTCTGCCTGTCTGCCTGCCTGCCTGCCTTCCTTCCTTCCTTATGTTCGTCTTTCCTTCCTTCCTTCCTTGCCTCCTCTGACGCGCCTCCCGCCCCACAGACGCGATAGTGAACAGCGAGGAGGTGAGCAACTACGTGGACGACGATGATGACGACGCCGAGGACGGAGACGACGACCTGGACGTGGTGGAGGGCAGCGCCGACATGCCCCTGGACATCTAGATCCCCTCCCCCCTTGCGCCACGCCGACTGCCTCGCCACACCATCACCTCAACACACCATCGCCGCCCCTAGACACGGAGGTATGACGAGGCGGCCAGTCAGTCCTTGAGGAGCAGCCGGAGGGTGAGGTGCGTGGTCCTCACGGTGGGGGTGCGGCCGCCACCACCTGGACTCCGCCAGTGGCCAGGGCGGCGTCCCCGTCACCCCGAGCCACACCCTGCCTGTAGATACTCAGTGTCACGAGTCACCCGGCGTGAGGATGTCCGCCCCAGGACGGGATCCGCACGCCGCCACGTCAGTAGTCTGGACAGCTGGCGGAGCACTGCTGGCTCACGTCATCGTTGCCAAGCCCGCACCGCGGAATGCTCGGCACTGCGTGAGGCGCTGCGGTGCAGGAGGCGTGACTGCCACACAAAGTCCACTTCATTATTGGCAGAGGAGCGCGAGGGTGGATCAGTGGGCCAGCGTCCCGCGCCGCCAGGCCACAGGGTATCACTCCTCAATGCACACCACCAACCTACCAATCAGGGTTATCGTTTATGTACCTTTATTTACTCCAAGTGGAGAGCGTAGCGCGGCGGGCCGGCGAGCACCGCCACTCCCGCCAGGGCAACACCCTCGCCCGAGTCACACTCACACCCTGGCCACGCCCTCGCCCGCCACACCCTGGCACGGGTCACACTCTCCGGAGCTCTTCAGATTACTGGCGTCATATAAATATATACATAGCGGAGTCGTGGACAGGGCCGACCCGCCGCCCAGCGCGGGGGGCGGCGGCTGACTGCAGCTTCTAACGAGCAGAGTTGTTAGATTAGTTTCTCGACACTAAAGTTTCACACTTAAGGTTTGAACGTTTGTACTTTTGGTAGAGGTGCCGCGTCTAGACATTCCCTTACCTGTACTCGAGGCGCTGCGCTAGAAGGCCGCCTCCACTCTGTACATAATATTACTGAGTGATAAAGCCATTGTTTATTTTAGCAAGTTGAGTTTGGTAGAGCGCGAGAGGCAAGCCGCGCCCTTGTCCGAGGCGTGCCTCTCGCCGCGCCGGCCGGCCGCCCCCGCAGGGCGTCCCCCGCCGGGTGTGAGGGTGGGCCGGGCGCCAGACGGCTTCGCTGTTGTCCGCTGGGGCTCTGCTTGCCAGGATGAGTTACTCCCTCAACCAAAGTCGATGCATTTACGTACTGCGAGGATGATCTGTATACTGTATATTGCTTCCCGCACCTCAGGCGTCTCGGTGGTGGAGAGGCAGGGCCTGGCAGGCCACACGCGGGGGACCACGCCGGCCCGCGCCAGGGAGCACGCGTCGCCTCCAGCCGCTGACGCAGACGAGGGTGTAGTGTAAGGTCTAGTCAGTCAGCGGCTCATGCATGACTCATGGCGCCGCGGACTTTAGCCACTAATTCGAAGTTTTGTAAAGCGTCGTGTGTGGTGTCTCGTGAGTGCTGCCGGCGGGGGGCAGTTGTTCAGTGGGCTCCGCGCACCTGTCCGCGGCCCCGTGCTGCCACACCCCACATCACACCACACCACACTGCCACACCCCACACCACACACTGCCACACCCCTCCACAACAAGCCGAGTGCCACGCCCTTCACACCACACACCCCCGCACCACGCACCATCACACCACCCCGCACACACGTGACCCACTGAACACTTGCACTCCGGCCGGGCTGTTTATTTGGGAAACTGGCTTTAGTGTTAAGTTCTCCCCCCCCGCCCCGCCCCGCCCCGCTCCTCGCCCACCTTCCGTGGGCCTCTCATCCCCCTTGGGTCCTTCCACTTTCGTTGAGACTAAAGTCGTCACTGAGTCACAAAGTCTTCCGGAAAAAGGTCGTCGACTGTGCCAGAAGTGTCCACGTGACCTCATGACCCCTCCCCGTTATCTGTCACATCACTGTCAGTGTTTCCTTCATTCTCTCAGCCGTTCACAGCCCCGGTCCGCTAGCCAGCCAGCCAGCCAGCCAGCCAGCCAGCCTGTGTCCTGTTGGCAGCCAGTTTCCCTGTTAACTCCAGAATTCACAAATCGATGTCCATTAGCACTCGAGGTGTCGGTATGTTAGATGTAAGACACTTCAATACTCGTGGCGGACTCTCGCCGATCACTGTCAACTTTCCTTCTCCCACACTGACCACAACCTTTATCCACTTTATCCACGTCCCCCCTCTCTCCCTCCACACCCCTAGTCAGTCACAAGGCCACAACGGCGTCCCCATCACCCCGCTCACTCCCTCTAGTCATCACCACCACCACCACCACCACCACCATCCAGCCCTCCGCCGCCTCTCCCCGCCACCAGCTCCTCACTCACACCAACTAACTAACTCCTCAAAATTCCTCACGTCAAAATGAGATAAGATGATAAAGAGAGAAGCCTTCATCCCTGCACTGGGGTTCCTGAAGGACAGACACACTTCAATGTATAACGCCTTCATTAATAGTTCTCTCGGATATAACTACATGTAACCAACTAACTGCCTTCCTCTCCCTCTCTCGCCTCATTCACTGTTCCTCTCTCCTTAGTGTTCCTTCCTTAGTGAGTGTGTGCGTGTCTGGCCTGGAAGAAGATGAAGAAGATGAAGAAGAAGATGGCTTAGAGTCTGCATCAATATTCCTTGTAAAGTTGTTAATACACTGACCTCTATACTGCTACCTTCTCTCTCTCTCTCAGACGCCTAGATTACGTAAAAAGAAATAATAAAAATAAAATACAAATAAAAAATAAAAATAAAAATGCAAAAAACGAATGAATGGATAAATGACTAAATAAAATAAATACTATGTACGTACATACTACATAACATTAAAATAAATAAAAAAGCATCATCTGTATCATATAGTTGCAAAGTTATATACAGAGTCCATATATATGTATATTCTCCCTCCCTCCCTCCCTCCCTTCTCCCGTCCCCTCCTCCCTCTCCCTCTCACTTTCCCTCTCACTTTCCTTCCTCCCTCCAATCATAAAAAAAAAAAGGATGATATTTTATTTTAACGATTCAATGTTTGTGTTCTGCTTACTCCTATCCCACCTCCTCCTCCTACTCGACCTCTTCATACTGATTAACCTTCCTTTCCTCCTCCTCCTCCTCCTCCTCCTCCTCCTCCTCCTCCTAATCCACAACCCATTATCCCCTCCCAGCCCTCTTCCGCCGAGTCCACCCCAGCCCCTCCCCTTCCTACCTCCTTCACCGCCTGCACAGAATTCCTGCAGCGTAGAGTTCTTGGGTCCTCGCAGCGCCCACACCTACACACGCACACCCACACACCCCCAACACCCACACTAACACCCCCTACACCATCTACTTTCCTGCCTATCTCTCTCTCTCTCTCTCTCTCTCTCTCTCTCTCTCTCTCTCTCTCTCTCTCTCTCTCTCTCTCTCTCTCTCTCTCTCTCTCTCTCTGTGGCGGTATTCTTATAAATTTGTAATAGAGTTCTCCAGCTTCTCAAATAATAACATCAGGCATCACGCTAATGTACGGAAGATTAATGTGCTAAAGTGTTTATCTCGTCTCGCCCTAAACGTTTTGATTGTTGTCTTGATTTTTTCGTGGAGGTTTGCCGTGATGTTTCTTACCGAGACCAATATGCACCTGCACTTATTAAGAAAGAGCATTAGTCCCTTCCCTTATCCGTGACTTCATTGTTATCTTACATGTAGTGTTTTGGTAAGACACACATGCACTCGCACACGCACACACACATATACCCCGCACCACACCACCACACCACCACACCCTTCACAAACTTTCACCAGCTTCACCACCTCAACAAATTCCTCACTTCCTTGATCTTACACCTTCACCAAAACACCACCACCACACCACGCCACACCACCACCACAAACCTCACCACCTCAGCAAACTCCTCAAAAAGCACCTACTTTAATTACACACTCACCCAAACACACCACCAGACTAACCACTCCCTCACTTCTTCCCCTACGCTCTCACCCCTCCTACACCCCAACACCCACACACCCCAGGGCAGGGCTCGGCGGCCCCATCCGTGTTGTACATCACTGCTGCGTCCAGGCTCTTCGGCTGACACTTTTACAGAGGCCAGCTTGTAAAAAATAACACACAAACCAAACAGGATTTTTCATTCCCCCCAAATACCTCAAGCAGCCCGTCTCTCTCTCTCTCTCTCTCTCTCTCTCTCTCTCTCTCTCTCTCTCTCTCTCTCTCTCTCTCTCTCTCTCTCTCTCTCTCTCAACCCTTCCAGCCTTCCACCCCAGCCCGGAAAAGATGGATAAGGATGGTTTTAAGGCTGTGGATGGTAAAAGGATGGACAAGCAGAAATGACGGTGTATTAGGATGATTCTGATGATTCTAAGGATGTGGATGGTGGAAGGTGGAAGGATGGTCAGAGAAATAGGAAGGTGCATAAGGATGGTTCTACGGACATGAATGATTTAAAGGTTGTCAAATTATATAGAGAAATTATATAGGAGGAATGAATGAGGATATGGGCAGACATGAGACTAGCAAGAGACTATGAAGAAAGCATTTAAT
>NC_087159.1:26572500-26590000 GCF_035594125.1 Scylla paramamosain | reverse complement strand
ATACGTGTATGAAAGCAAAGAACTGCCACGCCCCTTTCTGGTGTTTGATACAATGGTTGTGTGGATATTCTTGGCTGGAATTTTGAAAGACAGTATTCTCATTTATTTTGAAAGACAATATTCTCATTATAATTTTGAAAGACATCACGGTAATTTTTGAAAGGTAACACTGTAATATTTAAAAGACAACACTGTAATATTTGAAAAACAACACTGTAATATTTGAAACAATTTTCTTACTATACGAAATTTTAAAGGCAATATTCTGATACTAACATTGCAACACGACCCTCACAGCACAGGTGATCGAATATCTAGAATTTTGCTCTCTCTCTCTCTCTCTCTCTCTCTCTCTCTCTCTCTCTCTCTCTCTCTCTCTCTCTCTCTCTCTCTCTCTCTCTCTCTCTCTCTCTCTCTCTCTCTCTCTCTCTCTCTCTTTTAGTTGTGTGACGCTAAAATTTAATGTTTGTTTAGTTTGGATTGCTTTGTGTTGCTGAGATGAACCAATAAGTGCCATTACCAGTGAAAGGGATAAGCTGAATAGTTCTTTTTATATGTAATTTGCCTTTTTAACGGAAGCAAATTAATGCATAAGAAAAAAAAAATAAAACATCAGAAAATAGTTATAGAAACATGAAAATTCAATAGTAAAAATAACCCTTTTCTTTTTCTTTTCTTTTTTTTTTTTTTTTTGCTACCCACTCAAGGAAATCCACAAGTAAAGGAAAGAAAAAGTAAAGAAAAGCAAGAAGAATATCCATGAAAGATGAAGCACATGACAGATCAGATTATATGAATAACAGCACACGCCTTTTTCCAGTCGGCATGCAAGGAAACAAACACAAAAAGAAAGCATAAGAAAAACAAAACTCAACAGCAAGATAAAAAAAAAATAAATAAAAGGCAAAAGGGAGAGTGTGAGAAAAAAAAAAAAAAAGTAACAGAAGACGTAACGAAAATACATCTGAGAACAAAAGATAACACGAAAAAAAAATATATATATAACCAAAATACACATCACAAACAAAATCGACGTCTAATTCTTGTTTCTTATTCCAATAGTCGCAGTACTCAGAGAAGTAATTCCCACCCCTACTCACTCCCACACTCCCTAAGCCCCCCCCCTCCCCACATCCGCCCCCATTACATCCATCAAGAGACAAGACACCAATACATGCATTTTGAATTCACACGTACGCCAAGAGACGAAAACAGCATCCACGAAGCACAAATATTGAGTCTTTTCATGCACGCAGCTCTAAACGAACCAAGTAATTGATGGCAGGTAAAACTATGAATGCCAATGAATAATTAAAGGGACGTGTGAATGTAACCCTATATGGAGCGAGTATTTT
Source organism: Scylla paramamosain (assembly GCF_035594125.1). Lineage (NCBI taxonomy): Eukaryota > Metazoa > Arthropoda > Malacostraca > Decapoda > Portunidae > Scylla > Scylla paramamosain. Next base: position 26,588,645 of record NC_087159.1, on the reverse strand, counting down.
GAGCGCATGGTGAGTGTGTGAGTGCATGACAGACTAGCAACACTTTAACAAATTATCACACACACACACACACACACACACACACACACACACACACACACACACACACACACACACACTTCTGCAATAAACATGGCGAGATAGTTGAACGTGCATTTAGTTTATTTACGTATCAACAATTCTTCATACTTAAAACATGACAGGATTCAAGGTTAATTCCCTTCCTCTCTCCACATCCTCCTCCTCCTCCTCCTCCTCCTCCTCCTCCTCCTCCTCCTCTTTCATGTCAATAAATGCTACAGCTATCACCACTCAATATCTTCTTTTCCTTTTCCTTCTTCTTCTTCTTCTTTTCCTTTTCTTCTTCTTCTTCCTTCTCTCTTCCATGATAATGCTGAAGCTCCCACAATCCAATTCTTCTTCGTTTTCCTCCTCCTCCTCCTCCTGTTCCTGATCTTCCTCGGTGTGTTTCGATAAGCAAGGTTTTACGAGAAGATAAAGAGGAGGAGGAGGAGGAGGAGGAGGAGGAGGAGGAGGAGGAGGAGGAGGAGGAGGAGGAAGATTGCTTCACAGTCTCCCCTTCTCCCCTCCTCCCCTTCTCTAAGCTATCTGTCTGTCTTCCTGCCTCAATAATCGTCCATCTATTCATTCGCCTCCTCCTCCTCCTCCTCCTCCTCCTCCTCCTCCTCCTCCTCCTCCTCCTCCTCCTCCTCCTCCTCCTCCTCAACACCAAGTATAAGTCTATCTCCAAGTTAGCAATTTTGTGCTTCCTCCATTTTTACTTTCATATTTTTCTATTCACACACACACACACACACACACACACACACACACACACACACACACACACACACACACACACACAGTAAAGTGAAAACGAAATTATAGAAAAATGAAAAGGAGAAAAGGAAGAATTAAGAATGCTGTTTTACGTTTTCTTAAGAATATGAGTTTTATTTCAATATTAAGGAAGAGAAACACGTTATACGCAAAAGAATAAAACAAAAGGAGGAGGAGAAGGAGAAGGAGAAGGAGGAGGAAAACGAGGAGGAGGAAGAAATAACACAAAAATCCCAATACAAAACAGATAAACAAAAATAATAAAATCACTTAACAAGAAACAAACACACCACATAAACAAACAAACACACAAACAAGTAAACCAACGAAAAAAAAAAACTAAAACAAAAAAGACAACAAACAACACAAAAAATTAAAAAGAGACAAACACGACACAAACATAACAGCAAGATGAAAGACAACTTAAGAAAAATAAAAAATACGATAGAAAAGACGCTACGAAACCAGCAGACGGACAGGTGAAGGAAGGCAACAGGTAAGGAGGGCGAGGTAATGAAGTGAGAGGGGGTGGGAGCCAGTCACTACGTTAGCACAGGTGAGGGAGCTAATCAGGAGGCAGGTGTGCTGGTGAGGTAAAGGTGTCACAGGTTAATGAGAGGGATGAGTAAGAAGGAAAAGGTTAAGTGTGGCTACTTGATCGTTTGTTTTATTATTAGCTCTCTCTCTCTCTCTCTCTCTCTCTCTCTCTCTCTCTCTCTCTCTCTCTCTCTCTCTCTCTCTCTCTCTCTCTCTCTCTCTCTCTCTCTCTCTCTCTCTGCAAGTTCCTGTTTTGCTGCGGGAGGCGGGGAAGAAGATGAAGAGGGTAAATTCCCAAAGTGAAGGGGAAAAAAGGGAGGAAAAACAAGAATCCTTTGAGTAATGAAGACACAACACAAAAACCAGACAGAATTGCGTGGAGGCGTTGCACAATTTCGTGGTTATCTTTGTTGTTATTTATATTACATGCAAAAAAAAAATAAAATAAATAAAATAAATAGGTAACTTATTTACTGGAGAGTCGTATTGATTCCCTAATTAGATTTATTGTCTTCTGAAGTAAAATTTCGTAATGTAACTTGGAAATATGTATATCTCTTCATAGATACACCATGGAAACACAGTAAATGAACAAACAAGCAAACAAATAAATAAATAGATAAATAAATAAATAAATAAATAAATAAATACCCAAAAGTACCCAAAGAGAGCAGTTAGAAAAGGTATCCATAATATTTAGAGAAGTATTTGTCCCTACGTATCATCATCATCCATTAATCAGTGTAGTCTCCAATGCAGCGAGCGTCCTCAATGTATTTCTGGCGTAGGAGAGTGTCGAAATCACCTCTCCTTGACTCTGAAGACGTGGTAGGAACGAACAACAATCCGGTCTGAGGCGTAAAGATGTGTGGTGATGCGGCGTGGTGATGGGTGATGGTGCGTGTGTCGAGCTGCGCGGGACGTGAGGACTTGCACGTGGCCGCCGCGTGTATGGGTTTGGTAATGTGTTGCGTGGAGTTGCCGGGGTGTTGCTGGGGCTGACTACTGCCCTCCCTTCACTTCCACTCCATAAAGCTTGTGAGTTACCGCGCACCCGCACCCTGTCCTCACCCTGCCCTCACCCTGCCCTCACCCTATCCTCACTCTATCCTTCCTACACGAGTCCCAGTTCTGGTGATGCAATGATGGGTTTTAATAAGATTAACTTCACTACTTGGCCCTGATCCAGCTATCCAATATTGACTACTGCTCCTCCTCCTCCTCCTCCTCCTCCTTTAAATTCACTTTTTGGGTTACGACCTGGATAGTAACCTACAGGAAAGTAGTCTATACCAACTTGTAGCGCATCCAACAAGAGGTGAAAATATCTCAGACCTTGTATTAACGACAAATGAAAAACATCGTTATTAATCTAGAAGTGTGACTGGTACTCAGCACCAGTGACCACCGGGTGATTACGTTCACTGTGGATATAAATAAATCGACAGTAAATGAAAGTAGAGAAAAGGTACCCGGCTATTCAAGAGCAAATTTTAATGAATTAAGAAACATTCTGGACAACTGTGACTGGAATGTAATCACAGAAAGTACTAACATTAACGCAGCGTGGAACACATTCACTTCAAAACTTAACAAAGCTCTTGAAAAATCTGCTCCACTGAAAAACAGGCGAACAGTCATTAACAATAGACCCAATTGGTGGAAGTGGACACCAAAAACAGCCTCTCAGCCAAACAACGCGCGCATCACAAATATAAACTGACCAAAAATGACGATGACAAAGTAGAACATGATCGATTGCGGCGTCATTATGAAAAACTATGAGACAATTAGAAAAACTTTGAACTTCACATTGCTGACTCATGTAAAACAAATCCCAAGGAATTCTTCAGTTAATATTAGAAAGAAAAAGTATCAACCTCTGCAATTTTTCCTCTTGTCTTGAAAAATGGCAAACACACTGACAATGAAATCCAAATGGCTGAAAATCTTAACGACTACTTTTCATTCATATTCACCAAAGAAACACATTGTCAATACCCACCCGACATTCAAACCCTAAACAACGACGCATTTTTGAGCACGAGTACTTTCCAAGAAAAAAGAAATATTACATGCAATTAATAAGATTAAAATAAACAAAACACCAGAACCGGATAAAATTTCCCCGGGAATATTGGAGGAGGCTAAAAACAAGCTTGTAGAGCCTCTGTCCATATTATTCAACAAATTATTAAACACTCGACAAGTCCCGGACGAATGGAAACTAGCTAATGTTAAACTTATCTTTAAAAAAGGTAGTTAAAATTGCCAATAGATTAATAGGTTTCATAAGAAGATCTTTCACCTTCAAATCTGAGAAAATAATTTTGGCCTTGTACAACTCACTCGTACGTCCTCATCTTGAACACAACGTACAGTTTTGGTCACTCTACTACAGAAAGGATACTGACAAAACATAAAAATACAACGTACAGTAACAAAAATTATCCCAAGGGTTCGCTATAAACCCTACGAGGAACACCTTAAAGAACTAAATCTATTCCCCTTATCCAAACGCAAAGAGGGGATTTGATATTGCTTTACAATTTTTTTAAGGGTTTCATAAATATGAGACCTGAACCCTTCCTAATACACAACCAAACAAATGTTCCAACAAACAACGGCTTCAAAATAACAGGTAAGCGATTCCAAACAAATGAATCTAAATATTTTTTCTTCATTCGTGTGATAAATATCTGGAATTGTCTTCCATCAAGCGTCGTAAGCTCAGGGACTGTTGATTAATTCAAATCCCGTCTTGACAGGTATCTAGAAACTAATCCCCGGTTGTCATTGTTCATGTCTGAATAACGAACACCTTCACTGCGTACTATCTGTCATCTGATGGGGGTATATTTTACTAAGGAAGGGAAACAATTATTATGTAACAAAGATTAAAGATTAAAGACACCTCGTTTCTCAGCGACTTACTGCTGATCCCGCCACAGTAATGATAAAAGGAATCGGTTCCTTGCAGAGCAACTCACCCGTCACTATAGTCATCTAGTTAAATGTAACTCAGCTAATAAAAATTTTAAAGAGGAGGAATCGCCTCATCAGATGACACAAATATTAGGATTGTAATGTAGATTGTATGTAGTAGAAGTTGACCTCATCTCTCTTACTTTTCTCTCAAAGTCCATGTTGTTTCTCTATGCAACATGGTACCATTTCCTTTTTCCTGCCAACTTCGGCTGGAGGGATGGGGGAGTGGGAGGAGCCTTCTTCTGTGCTATCCTATTTCTCCCACTAATAGAGTAGAACAGTTACCCAAACAGCCTAGTAAGGACTCGGGGTCTGTTACTGTTTCGACTTCCTTTGTATTCCTCCTCCTCCTCCTCCTCCTCCGCCTCCTCCTCCTCCTCCTCCTCCTCCCCCTGCCTGCCTGCTTCTCCACTCTCGCGGATTCCGGAGCCTACTCTATCAAAACAAGGGTGGTTTGCATTCCTCATGTGGAAATTTGAACTTTCTAGTCACCACGCGGCACGGGAGGCTGCTGCAGAAGGCCTAATGCGGTGATTGCTATTCCCTAGCGAGGCGCGTGTTTGTGAGCTTGCGCGGCACACAGAGAGCTGGTTAAGACTTCTAGATGATGGCGTTAGAGAGGAGCGAATGGCGCCCTATCTGTGTGCATACAGTGGCGTAGGTAACTTGACTGATGAGGTGATTTGAGGTGAGGTGAGGGAAGTTAGACTAAGGTGATTTCATAAACTTCATTGGTAATTAGCTTAGGTGAGGTTATGTGAGGTGAAGTGAGGTGAGGTGGGGTGACGTGAGGGAAGGCAAGGGAAGGATAGCTGTAAGGGAAGGGAAGGGAGGGGAAGAAAAAGGAAGGGAAGGGAAGGAAAGAGGAAGGAAGGGAAGGGAAGTGAGGAGAATGGAAGGTTATGTAAGGTAAGATGAAGTAAGGTAAGGTAAGATAAGGTAAGATAAGGTAAAAAAAAAAGATGAATTAAGATAGAAGTTACAATAAGGTCAGGTAAGGTCAGGTAAAGAAAGACAAGACAAGGGTAAGGTAAGGCAAGGCAAGGCCAGGTAAGGTAAGGTAAGGTAAGGTAAGGTAAAGGTCAGGTCAGGTCAGGTCAGGTAAGGCAATTGAAACTAAGGCAAGTCATGAATACCTCAAAGGTGTGCCATTCTTTACAGGTGTTATCCCATCACTCACGCCCCCCCCCCCTCCCCTCTCCCACCCTGTTCAAAGGCAAGACTTGTCACTTGGCTTGACTAGTCCCCCCTTTCCCGACACCTCCCCGCCCCCACCAGATCACTTCACGCGTGCTCTTCCCGCCGGGGACACGCCACGCCAGGCAGCTCACGGAGACGAGGTGGGAAGCACCATGACTCCTGCTTCATAAGAAAGAACATAAGAACATAAGAAATAAAGGAAGCTGCAAGAAGCGACCAGGCTTACACGTGGCAGTCCCTATATGAAATATAATTACCTATTTCCACCTCTCATCCCCATCCATAAACCCGTCTAATCTTCTCTTAAAGCTCCCTAACGCTTAGCACTAACAACATGATTACTGCGTCCGTTCCACTCATCTACCACTCTATTTGAGAACCAGTTTCTTCCTATCTCTTTCTTAAGCCTAAATTTTTCAAGTTTGAACCCGTTATTTTTTGTTTTACCCTAGTTGCTGATCCTAAGTATTTTGCTTACATCCACCTTGTTATAATCCTTATACCACTTAAAGATTTCTATCAGGTTCCCTCTTAACCTACGTCTCTCTAAAGAATGTAAATTTAACAGCTTCAATCTCGCCACGTAAGGAATACTCATCCCTGTATCCTTTTAGTCCTCCTTTGTACTGATTATAATAGACCTATATATTTCCTGTAATGTGGTGAACAGAACTGCACAGCGTAGTCTAGATGAGATCTAACCAGCGTCAAATATAACTTAAATATTACTTCGGGCCTTCTACTTTTAACTCTCCTAAAAATTAATCCTAATACCCTATTTGCCCTGTTTCTGGCCTCTATGCATTGCTTTCCTATACGGAGTTCAGAGTTAACTATAACTCCTAAATCTTTTTCGCACCATGAACCTACCAGAGTTTCGTTGTTTATTGTGTACCTACTGTGTGGGTTTCCTCTACCTACGCTAAGTAATTTGCATTTTTTATATTAAGCTGCATTTGCAATCTCTCCGTCCATTCATTCATCCTATCTAAATCTGCCTGCAAGGCGATGACATCGGATTCTGACCTAATTAATCTACCTATCTTTGTGTCATCCACAAATTTACTAACATCACTACTAATTCCGCTATCCAAGTCATTGATATATATTAAAAACAACAATGTCCCTAATACTGATCCCTGTGGCACCCCACTAATTACATGACCCCTCTCGGATTTAGAGCTGTTTATTACAACTTGCTGTCGCCTGTCGCTTAGCCATGACCTTATCCAGCCTAACACTTTCCCATCTATCCCGTGTGCCCTAACCTTTCTCAGGAACCTCTGATGAGGTACCTTGCCAAACGCTTTACTAAAGTCCAGGTAGAAGATATCATAACTATCACCATTATCTGCTGCCTCGAACACTTTACTATATAAACTTGACAAGTTCGTCAGGCAAGACTTCCCCTTCGTGAAGCCATGCTGTGACTGATCTATCAAGTTATGTTGGTCTAAATGTTCCCTAATGTTCCTCGCTATTATTGACTCTAATATTTTACACTACAACTGAAGTTAAGCTGACAGGTCTATAGTTAGACGCTTAAGTTTTATCTCCTTTCTTAAAGATGGGTACTACATTAGCCTGCCTCCACATTACTGGTACCTCACCTGACTCAAGTGATTTCCTAAAGACAGAAACTAACGGCTCACTAATAACCTCTTTGCATTCCTTAAGTACTCTGGAATGTATTTCATCTGGTCCTGGTGTCTTAAACATTTTTAGCCTATCTATCTCCTGTTCCACTATCTCCCTAGTTATGGGAAAATCTGTCAGCTTCTCATTCTCATCTGCTCTAAACATCTGTTCACTATCTGGCATATCCTGCATGTTTCCTTGGTGAAGACAGTTAAAAACTACTCATTCAGAATTTTACTAACCTCCTCCCCAGAACTAACCAGCTCGCCATCTGCTGTCTTTAATGGACCTATAGTATCCTTATTCTTCGTCCTGTATACCTGATAAAATCCCTTGGGGTCCGTCTTCGCCTGGCTGGCTATCTTTAATTCATAATTGCCCTTAGCTTTCCTCGTTAACCTCCTGACTGTTCTAACTAATTCATTACATTGTGGCCTTAAAATCTCTTCACCTGCCTTTAATCTCTTATATATACTTCTCTTCCGCCCTATATAGTGTTTTAACCTGGCAGTCATCCATTTAGGGTAATTTTTCTGTGATCTTATTGGTCTATAAGGGATGTTTGCTAACTGTCCTGTATGCAATTTATCTACGAAATATTTATACAACTCACCTACATTTACTTCACCTAATCCGCTCATCTCGGCCCCTTCCATCCTCTCCACTCCCTCATCTACTCGCCTCGACCTCGCCTCTCCCATCTCTGTGTACTGAGGATATAACACCAGATGCGTGAAATAATTGTCCTCTAGAACGGGAGGAGCGGGAATATGGGGTACCGAACGATGGGCAGCGGGAGGAGCGAGAAAGTGGGGCGACTGATGGCGAGAGGATGGAGTGGGGGGGAGGGAGGCTAACGGGGAGGAGTGGGCGGTAAGAACGGAGGGAGAACATCGGGGTGGGGGGACAGGGGCAGGGAGGATAGTTATGGGGGTACTGGGAGGGGCTGGGCATCACTGAACACAGGTGCCACCCTCGCCACCACGCGGGCGCGGCGATGCGCACACACTCGCGGTCCGCCCGGCGACACACACCCGCACCGCGCGCGTCCTCCGCCACCCGCACCGCCCTTCGCCAGCCGCAGTGCAGTGACCACCCGCGCGCGCTCCTGAAGAACAACCCGCAAAAAGCAACCAAGCAACCTGTGTGTATGCGTGTGTGTGTGCGTGTGTGTGTGTGTGTTTGTGTGTGTGCTGACGAGGCGGGGAGGGAAGTGTGAGTAAGCATCGTCGTGGCGTGTGACGGTGTGTGACGGTCTGCGGCGGTGCCCTATGGAAGGATACAAGCCCTGGAGCCACCACGTCACACCTCAGGGGGACGCCAAGTGACCGTGTGAGGACGCCGCCCATAAAAGCCACGAGACGCCGCCGCCGACGCCCGCACCGCAACCAGGGGGCTTCCTCCTGCTCCTCCTCCTCTTCCTCCTCCTGGTTCTCCTCCTTTCCCTCGTCGCCTTCCTCAAACCGCCATCATGTGGGAAAAACTCCTGCGGGACATCAAGGTCAACCTCCTCTCCTCGGACCTGATGCCCCTCAAGTTCCTCTTCTTCATGCTGTACGCTGGTGAGTGCCTGACGGAGGCGCTGACGGGGACGTGACGCTTAGAAGGAAGAAAGAAGGACGAAAAAAAAACAGAAAATAGACATAGATACGATTAAATAGACAGATAAAAGGAAGACAAGAGAACAGAAGACGTAAAGATATAGAGCTAAATGACGTTAGTTTAATAAGACAAAATGACCCAGATGTGTATAGAGGGATGACAAGACGTGTATGTACCAAACCAAGACGTGTATAGAACAGAAGACGATCACATGCAGCTATTACGTTAGGTAAGACAATGACCAGAGGACGTGTCAAGAAAACAGAAGGACGAGCAGACGTTTATATAACAAAGCAAAACGTGTCGGAATTAAGCGAAGACAGGTTTGAGGGGATATATGAGTGAGTGAGTGTGTGTGTGTGTGTGTGTGTGTGTGTGTGTTGGGGAGAGGGAGGGATTGACGTGTAACTGTTCTACTCTCGTGTCAGTTTCAAAATGACTCGGGATACAAACAAAAGGTTCTCGCCGCCACTGGAATGCGTAACCTTTACTGTCACGAAGGAAAACGATGCGGGATTGGTGCTCGTTGCTAGTCTTGTTGTCGTTCAGGTGCTGGAGGTGTTGGCGTTGTTGTTGGTGTTGGTGTTGTTGTTGTTGTTGTTGTTAGCAGTAGTAGTGGTAGTAGTAGTGGTAATCGTAGTAGTGGTAGTAATGGTAGTAGTAGTGGTAGTAGTGGTAGTAGTGGTAGTGGTGGTGGTAGTAGTAGTAGTAGTATAGTAGTAGTAGTAGTAGTAGTAGTAGTAGTAGTAGTAGTAGTAGTAGTAGTAGTAGTAGTAGTAGTAGTAGCAGTGGTGGTGGTGGTGGTGGTAGTAGTAGTAGTAGTAGTAGTAGTAGTAGTAGTAGTAGTAGTAGTAGTAGTAGTAGTAGTAGTAGTAGTAGTAGTAGTAGTAGTAGTAGTAGTAGTAGTAGTAGTAGTAGTAGTAGTAGTAGTAGTAGTAGTAGTAGTAGTAGTAGTAGTAGTAGTAGTAGTAGTAAAGTATCATTACTTTCACTACTACTACTTCTACTACTTCTTCACTACTACTACTTCTACTACTACTACTACTACTACTACTACTACTACTACTATCATCACCACCTACTAGGAGGAGGCAGCAGACACCTGCCTAAAAGATAATAATTACTCCCAGTGACCTCCAAAGCTGGATGTTGCGTTTCTGCGCGCAACGACCTAACCTGCTCTCGTGCCCACGCTCTTCAATCTTCCGAATTTTCCACCATCTGACTACGACTACAGAGTCACTCTTAAACTAAATTTATCTGTGCTATATACCTCTCCTCCGATTATAAGAAATTGTTTGACTTTCTTCCCTATTGAGGAGATCTCCATTCATTCAATGTTCACCACCAGCTTTGTCTTTCCTCTCCCTTCACTGACCATCCTGTTATCCTCCACAACCTAAAGCAACTGGTGCAACACACTACTCATATTCCTAACCGTCTTGGAGATACGCCCAACATTCTTGACCTTTTCCTAACCTCTAATCCTTCTGCTTATGCTGTTACCCTATATTTTCCGTTGAGCTCCTCTGATCACAACCTTATACCTGTATCTTGTCCTATCGCTCCAATCCCATCTCAGGATCCCCCTAAGCGGAGGTGTCTCTGGCGTTTTGCCTCTGCTAGTTGGGGGGACCTGAGGAAGATTATGATGATTTTCCTTGGAATGACTACTGCTTCCGTGTCAGAAACCCGTTTCTGTGTGCCGAGCGCATAACAGAGGTGAGTGTCTGGCATGGAGGCGTACATTCCTCACTCTTTTTTCTCGATCTAAACGTTCCAAACCTTGGTTTAACACAGCCTGTTCTCGTGCTATACATGATAGAGAGATGGCCCAAAAAAGATACTTGAGTCTTACATCAGTTGAATCTTATGCACTTTATATTTCTGCCCGGAATCATGCCAAGTCTGTTCTCCAACTAGCCAAAAACTCCTTCATTAATAGAAATTGTCAAAAATTTTCAAGATCTAACTCCCCTCGTGACTTCTGAGACCGAGCCAAAACATCTCCAATAACTTTGCTTCTTCAACTCTCCCCCCATTATTTCAACCTAATGGCACCACTGCCTTCTCATCTATTTCTAAAAGCTGAACTCTTCGCTCAAACCTTTGCTAAAATAAAAACTCTACCTTGGATGATTCAGGGCTTGTTCTTCCCTCTTTTCCACCCTCTGACTACTTCATGCTGCCCATTAAAATATTTAATAATGATGTTTTCCATCCCCTCGCTGGCCTAAACTCTCGGAAGGCTTATGGACTTGATGGGGTCCCTCCTATTGTTCTCCGAAACTGCGCCTCCGTGCTTACACCTTGCCTAGCCAAACTCTTTCAACTCTGCCTGTCAACATCTACCTTTCCTTCTGGCTGGAAGTCTGCCTACATTCAGCCTGTTTCTAAAAAAGGTGATCCTTCTGATTCCTCAAACTACCGTCCTATTGCTTTAATTTCCTGCCTATCTTAAGTTTTTGAATCTATCCTCAACAGGAAGATTCTTAAACATCTATCACTTCACAACCTTCTATCTGATCACCAGTATGAGTCCCGTCAAAACCGCTCTACTGGTGATCTTCTGGTTTTCCTTAGAATCTTGGTCATCCTCTTTTAGGGGATATTGGTGAAACTTTTGCTGTTGCCTTGGACATATCAAAAGCTTTTGATAGAGTCTGGCACAAAGCTTTGATTCCCAAACTACCCTCCTATGGCTTCTATCCTTCTCTCTGTAACTTCATCTCAAGTTTCCTTTCTGACCCTTCTATTACTGCTGTGGTAGACGGTCACTCTTCTTCTCCTAAATCTATTAATAGTGGTGTTCCTCAGGTTTCTGTCCTGTCACCCACTCTCTTCCTATTATTCATCAATGATCTTCTAAACCAAATTTCTTTTCCCATCCACTCTTACACTGATGATACCACCTTGCATTTCTCTACGTCTTTCCATAGACGTCCAACCCTTCAGGAAGTAAACAGTTCACGCAGGGAAGCCACAGAACCCCTGACCTCTGATCTCTTTAAAATTTCTGATTGGGGCAGAACAAACTCAGTACTGTTCAATGCCTCAAAAACTCAATTCCTCCATCTATCAACTCGACACAACCTTCCAGACAACTATCCCCTCTTCTTCAATGACACTCAATTGTCCCCTTCTACACTGAACATCCTCGGTCTGTCCTTTACTTGTAATTTAAATTGGAAACTTCACATCTCATCTCTAGCTAAAACAGCTTCTATGAAGTTAGGTGTTCTGATTTGTTTCCGCTAGTTTTTTCTCATCCCCCCCCTTTGCTGCTAACTCTATACAGGGGCCTTATCCGTCCATGTTTCACATGTATGGAGGGGTTCCACTCGCTCTTTTAAACAGGGTGGAATCAAAAGCTTTTCATCTTAACTCCTCTCCTCTAACTGACTGTCTTCAGTTTCTTTCTCATCGCCGCAATGTTGCAGCTCTTGCTATCTTCTACCGCTATTTTTATGCTAACTGCTCTTCTGATCTTGCTAACTGCATGCCTCCTTCCACGGCCTTGCTGCAAAAGACTTTCTTCTTTGTCTCACCCCTTTTCTGTCCACCTCTCTAATGCAAGGGTATTCTCAATCATTCATCCCTTTCTCTGATAAACCTGGAACTCCCTGGCTGCTTTTGTACTTCCTTCTTCCTATGACTTGAACTCATTCAAGAGAGAGAGGTTTCAAGACACTTATCCTGGAATTGTTGACTACCGCTTTCGACTCTGTTCGGGAACCAGCACCCTAGTGGGCATTTTTTTTTTTTTCCCTTGGCCGGTGTCCCTCCTACACAAAAAAAATAAATAAATAAATTAAAATAAAATCACCATCACCACCACCAGTACCACCATCACCATCATTACAGTCATCAAGTGTACGTCATTCGTAATTATCAAACGACCAATCCTTTCTCAGTTCCCCCTTACCTTTTTTTCCCATCGACAACTTATATCCTCCAATTTATACAAGTAATTCTCCCTCCACCCATCCATCTCTCCACTCCCCCGTCAAAAGTATTCTCCCCCTCGTCACCCCCGCCCCACCATAGTCACCCAAGTAGTAAATCCAATTAAAAGTTTCTGGGAACAGTGATTTATCGGACATCCATCCCGCGCCGCCCTTCGCACAGACCTCCCCCTCCTCCTCCTCCTTCCTGCGTCACCCTTCAGGAGTCCACGTGTCCCTTTGCTCTTCTCCGTAACACTCCCGACGCCCGTCACTCCTTCCATCACTCTGTTCACCCACGTAACGCACACGAGTCCCTTACACCCCTTCATTCACCCCTTCCATCACCCACACCCACACAAACTATCACGTATTTTCTCCCCGTTTACCGTTTCCCTTTGTATAATGAAGGGACAGTTTCCATAGGCTACTCACTACTCCGCGTCTCCTCAACCTGTTATCGTGTTGACATCGTGTTTGGAGACAAATAAAACAATTACAGAAGCACAATGGCACCTTCAACTGAAAGCTAGAATATCAGAGACGAAAAACAAAAGTACATACAGCAATCGAAATGACACTCATGACGAAGAGGGAAAGAAAACATCCCCTCTGTGGCACTCTTTAAGATGCCAGTTGCCATCACCAGACTGTCTATTCGCCCACCAGTACAACACAACCTGGCCGCGCATCGCCAGGTCATGTTGAGGAGTACTCACACCGCTGACGCATTTTCTGCAGAGCGTAAAAAGGCGCCTAACAGGGATGCAGCGAAAAGACTGGTCTGACTGGAAGCCAACATCCGCATGAGAACCCAACTAATTGTTAACGTGGCCACAGATAGTAATTTTCTTAAGTCCAAAACGTTTACAAATACAGCTGATGTATCGAAGGAAATGGAACGCGACTGAAGTTTCTCCACCATGACAACACAAGATTGACGTGGCTTCTGTAAGTAATTCTTGTAAGTTCCAAAATGTTTAAGAATCCGGTAGGGGTAGCGAGGGCACTGGAAGTCAACTGGAATCCTCTCCTCTCATGAAAACCCGAGTAATCATTGACGTGGCCCCAGGAAGCAACTTTTAACCCTTTCACTGCGGTCAGCAACAATTCACAGCACCAAGAACAATGTGTGAAATCTTTACAAGCACGTACAAGAAAGAAGGGGATAAAATACTAATAGATTTTGCAATTTCTAGTCCGTATAATGTCTGGAGGTGGCTGTAGAACAAGAAATGTCTCTGAGTGGTTAGTGACTGAGGAGAGGTGTATCAAAAAGCAATAAGAGCTAGAGTCCAAGATTTTCAAGAGAACGATAAGTGAAGCAAGGAGAGACTGGAACCCGAATACTGATTGATGCTTTGTGTGCATTTTTTTTTTCATGTTTCTTTTTTTTTTTTTTTCTTTTGTCTTGGTCTCCTTCCTTTCTCCGTCTTGTATTGTCAGGTCTCTAGAAACAGTCTTTACGAGGGTCCAAGATACCTAAAAGCACAGTGAATGAAGGGATGGGACTGGAACACACCTAATCATTATCAAAGCCTCTGGAAGCAGTTCTTATTCGGTACAAAAAGCTTAGACATCCAGTCCAAGATGCATCATGATAGAGAGAGAAGAAAAAGTTGATTAGGAAAACCCGAGTCAAAAAGGGAAGAGTCCCGCGGCCCCTGGCGAGGTGGCGGGACGGTGATGGGGGCACGGGTGGTCAAGTGGCGGAGAGGTGGAGGGATAAGTGGAGAGGGAGAGCATCTTCCTGGAAGGTGTGGTGGGGAAGCACGAAGGCAAGGTTACAAGTCTGCACAAAATGTTACAACTTTTACATACAAGTTTGCAAGTTTACATACAAGTTTACAAGTCTGTCGTCAAGTTTACGAGTTTACACAGAAATGTACAAGTTTACACGGCAAATTTTCAAGCTTACATAAAAGTTTACATACCTGGTTTACAAGTTTTCATACAAATTTTCAAGTTTACATAGCAGCTTATAAGTTGACATTCAAGTTTACATAAAAATTTCCAAGCCTACATACAAGTTTACACGTTCACAAGTTTACACCCGTAGTACATTTATACGCCGCGACGGTAAAGGATCGGACGGAATGCGATTGATTCATAACGAGATCTGAACGCTTATTGTGGAATTTGAGCTCTTGTAGTGGATTCTGAACGCTTATTGTGGGATTTGAATGCCTGCAGTGGAATCTGAACTCACCCAACTCAACGCTGAGCACTAACTGTATATAACTTTATGGATGATAGGTGAATAAAAGAAAGTACATTTTATACAGGGACTGCCACGTGTAGACCTGATGGCTTCCTGCAACTTCCTTTACGAATAGGTTTGTTCTCATGAGGGAGAGCAGGCGGGAAGGAACCTTCACCTTCCACATCACACATCTCTGGATTCCGATAAGATACTGTAGCTTATAAAAAAAAAATACAGCAATCGCAAAAAAGTCCCCCGGCTTAGTTCTTCATTTGCGTTCCTTTGTGTTGCGAGTGACTGCGAACCTGAGGGGAGAAAAAGCCAGCAGCGTATCACTACCGCTCAGTATGCGACACTCCCAGCGCCTTCCCTTTCCAGGACATAGCGAAGGGAACTATTAACGCCTTACGTGCAGCGCCCTTCAGCCCCGCGGCCGTCAACACGCAGGAGTCAAGCGAAAAAGAAGAGAAAAAAAAACGCTCCTCAATTTAGCTTCTCATTAGGCGCTGGACTTCTTACCTCGTGCTATGAAGTTTACGTAATGGCGCAAGTCAAGCCAAGCGAGGAGCTCTGACGCCACTCCGACGGCACTCGTTCCTCACTCAGCCGCCCCAATGCATACCAATGACGCGATGCACTGGGACACTCTGCTTGGCGGTTTTATGTAGACTGGGTATTGATTTGCACTGCTACTGAGAGGAACGTAAGGGAAGGTGTAAAAGAAGGCATCAGGTGTACTTGTGGTGGCAGTGCCTGTATAAATATGTCAACAGGGAGGTTTTAAAAGATTCGGCAAATTTATGAACAGGTGGATGCAGGCAGGCGTGTTTCACACAGGGACCGCCACGTGTAGGCCTGATGGCTTCTGGCAGATTCCCTTATTTTCTTTTGTTATTACGCTCTTAAAATGTACATACATACATTTGTCTATTTCATACAAGGAAAAAAAATCAATAAGAAAAAACTTAGATTAAAAAAGGATATTGTTGTCTGTAGCCACCACCACCACCACCACCACCATCATCATTTCGCCTCACAAGACAACAGTCACCAGCATCTTCCATCACCCCACACTTCCATAACAAGCCATTACTTCCGCACCCCATACCAAAACGTATCGAAGAAATGGGGAAGCTTGGTGCCCCTCGCGTGTGTGTACCAGTGGCGGGGAGCTGGAGGCGTGAGAGGAGGCG
>NC_087159.1:26560000-26567500 GCF_035594125.1 Scylla paramamosain | reverse complement strand
CTCTTCCGTAAAATTTAAGTCGTCTAATTGCACAGTCATTCCTTTCGTCCTTTTCTTGGTGTAATAAGTTCACAATGTATCCTCATAAAAGCATCAGGGAAGCTGCAGAAGCCGTCACACACACAAGTGGCGCTCCCTGTACAGAACATGTCGGAAACTGTGTAAATATCCTTATCATACTAATTTAGAGACAGTGACTATATTTATTTCTGGGCAAAAAAATAAAAATAAATAAATAAATAAATAAATTCCTATATCATGATTTACACAATGAAGTAATTAGTACTGAAAATGATAACCTAGATAAATCTACACGTAACCTAACATAGCCTGGGGAAAAAAAATACGATGTTTTTTCTTTAACCATGATCTATGAACGCTATGAAAGTATTAGCAGTGAAATTAATTACCTGAATCAATCTACACTAAACCTTACCTAACTTAACCTATCCTAATCTAACCTTACCTAACTTACCCTACCCCGCGGATGAGAACACTAATATTACTTCAACATCATCCATTATAGAGTATTATGAAAATATGCCTGCTTATGTCCTATCATTCCAGTCCAAAAATTTGTCTAAACTTCTCAGCTCCCTCCTGACTCCCTCGCAGCCTTGGTCACCTCAGTGCTTCCCTCCCGCAGCTGTTCTTCTCCGGGGTGGTGGCCGTGTCGGGAATGCTGTCCTTGCTCCTGCTCGTCATCCCTCCCGTGCCCATCCCCCTTGGCTTCTCCCTCACCCTCATCACGGACCACCACCAGTCTGAACACCCCAGCGGCAAAGGTAAGTCTTCTTGTTATTGTTGTTTGTGTTGTTGCTGTTGTTGTTGTTGTTAAGATAAGAAATGAAAATAAGAAAGGATGATTTTTTTTTCTTTTGTTTCTTCTTTTTTGTTGTTACGGTAAGGAATAATTATAATGAATGGATGATATTTTTTCTTTTACTTCTTCCTTTTCTTTCTCCTCGTTCTCGTTCTCCTCTTTTTTTTTTTTTTTGAGTTCCCTCGTCGTATATTTTCTTCTCAATTTCCTCCTCTTTCCATCATATTTTTTTCTTCATTCCTCTTTTTTTTTATTATTCCTCCATCTCTTCCACCATGTTCTTCTTCGGTCCTTCTATTCTTCCTTCTCCCTCTTTATCTAGTCTTCTTTCCTCACTTCTTCATACCAAGAAAGTACATCTAAACAAATGTAATAAGATCTTTCTCTTCTCTTCGTCCCTCTTCTCTTTCTCCTCCATCTCTTCTCTTCTTCTTCTTCAGTCCTCCCATTCTTTCTTCTCCCTCTTCATCTAATCCTGTTCCCTCACTTCTTCAAACCAAGAGACCACACCAAAACAATCTCTCTTCTCTCCGTTCCTCTTCTATTTGTCTTTTATCCTTCTCCTCCCTTTTTATACCTCCTCTCCTCTCTTTTTACCATTCACAATCCTTTCCTTCTTTCCACTTCTTCCTTACTCCCTTCATCCCACACTCCACTAACAATACACACACACCACCACACACCAACACAAGTAATGAGCTCAAACCATAAACACATTCCAGAGATCAACAAGCTGGCGGAGGTGCTGCCGAAGGAAGAGACGGGGCACCACGTGGACGCTGAGTACCTGCAGTTTATTGTCATCACCAACCAGACAGGCTGCGACATCTATGACGAGTACCAGACCTCCATGGACGGTCTCAACCAGGTACACACACACACACACACACACACACACACACACACACACACACACACACACACACACACACACACACACACACACGAAACACAGTAGTAGTAGTAGTAGTAGTAGTAGTAGTAGTAGTAGTAGTAGTAGTAGTAGTAGTAGTAGTAGTAGTAGTAGTAGTAGTAGTAGTAGTAGTAGTGATGGTGATTAGCAGGTTCTCTGTGATAAGTTGGTTTTATTCTGGTATGTTCATTTTTTTCTTCTGTCCTCCTAATCTTCCACCTCTTCCTTCAAAGACAGCCTTGTATGGCCCAAAAAGAATGTCAGCTTTTGTTCTTTCTTTGTGTTCCTCCTCCTATTCCTCCTCTTTCTCCACCACATCATCCTTTAACACCTCTTCCTACTTCCAATACTCCACCTCCTCCACCACCTTACCCTCCACTTCAATCCTCGTACAACCTCTAATCCTCCACTTTCTAATACTCCTCCTCTATCACCTCACCCTCCACTCCTCTTCATCCTCCACTCTCCTTTCTCTAACCCTCAATGCTCCACCACCTCACCTCACCCCACCACCCCCACAGGTAGACATCGGGTCAGCGGAACCAATGGCGACCGTCAACATAACAAGAATTCTCAAGCACAAAAACTTTTCCCTGATGGCGGTCACCACGCATCACCCGCTCTTCTGCCCCGACGACCTGCCCCTCGTGCGACTCTCCAAGGGCGCCGAGGACCTGCTGCCGGAGATCCTGGTGGACTACAACACCTCCGGACTCAATAGGACAGTGAATGGAAGCGTGGCGGATACGGAGACGGATGCGTGGTGGAGGTCAGGCTGTGATGTGAAGGTGCCTGGTCTGTGCGAGCCTCACCACGCGGATATCATTGGCGCGGAAAATTTGAGCTTCTGGACCTATCTCTTCGCGCGGAGTCTCCTGAACGGCGCCCTCAATGCGGCTTTTGCGCTCTTCGAAGGCGCCACGCTCTCGCTCTTGAAGAAACACGGCGGGGATTATGGCTTGCAAAGGTGTGTGTGTGTGTGTGTGTGTGTGTGTGTGTGTGTGTGTGTGTGTGTTGTGGTCTCCGTTTTCTTTCTGCGTCTGCGTCTGAGTCTTGAGTCTCTCTCTCTCTCTCTCTCTCTCTCTCTCTCTCTCTCTCTCTCTCTCTCTCTCTCTCTCTCTCTCTCTCATCCTGTTTGTTTTTCTTCTTGTTCTTCTTCATATTCCTCGTCTTCCTTCTTGTTCTGCCACATGTAAGCCGTATGACTTCTTGCAGCGTCCCTCATTTTCTTATGTTCTTCGTCTTATCCTTCATTTCTTCCTTATTTTCTTTTGTTGAATCTGCTGTTCTCTTTCCTATACGCATGTTGACCTACTGACTCCTTGCTGGTTTCCTTACAATCTTATCTATATTCTTATCTATATCTATATCTATTATTCTTATCTATATTTAAATTCACAGTAAAGGAAACTTTCACTTCCTTCTACCGTAACCCTTTAAGTATCTACAATATCCCTCTCTCTTTAAACCACTACTACCACTACTACTACTACAACTACTACAGCTGTTCCCTCACCTTCCTTTACCACCCATCCAACACCCCATATCATCAGTCGTGTTTAGAATATTCGTGTCCTCTCCTCCCTCCCCGCTCCCTTCCCCCACAGCTGCAAACTCTTCCCCCTAACGCCCCTCCTCCTGCAGGGTGTGGGGCTACATCGGGTGCATGGTGTTCACGCCCTTCTCCGGCTGGCTGATAGACACGATGAGTCACGATATCCACGTCCCAGATTACAGGTAAGTGCAGCAGGTGGGTCCTCATGCATACACTCTTTCACACACACGAACACACAGATAGATACATAGATAGATAGATAGATAGATAGATAGATAGATAGTTTATTGACCACAGCAAGACAATAACAATTAGTTCATATATCATATGCTATAGATGACAAATTTCAGTGTCACGATCCATCACACACACACACACACACACACACACACACACACACACACACACACACACACACACACACACACACACACACCTTTGTTCACTTTAGCGTTGCCTTGACTTGTCTCGTCTTTCAATTAGTGAGACCTGTTGTGTGTGTGTGTGTGTGTGTGTGTGTGTGTGTGTGTGTGTGTGTGTGTGTGTGTGTGTGTGTGTGTGTGTGTGTGTGTGTGTGTGTGTGTGTGTGTGTGTTATGTTTGTCCAAGTGTGCATGTTTGCGCTCGTATGTGAATCCTCCCCTCGTTCCCTCAACACACACACACACACACACACACACACACACACACACACACACACACACACACACACACACACACAGCTTTCATCATTTCCTCGTACAATGAACACTATGTAGTTCTGATGTAAGTGTGTCTGTCTGTCCGTCTGTCTGACTGTCCTAGCTTTCTGTATGTTCCTAGTCTACCATTTCTCTTCCACTTCAGTAAAACAAACACAAAGAAAGTAAACAAATACAGAAAGACTAAAAGACTGACACGTACACAAATTAAATCTTTCTTCGTTTTCTTTTTGTCTTATTCACCTTTATTATTCATTTCCCTTCATCCCTCTATTTACTGCCCGTACTCTCTCTCTCTCTCTCTCTCTCTCTCTCTCTCTCTCTCTCTCTCTCTCTCTCTCTCTCTCTCTCTCTCTCTCTCACACACATTTCCTCCTACCCTTCATATTTTTTTCTTTTTCTCCTCTTCTCCTCTTCGGTAAACACCTCCACTTTATGACTTGCCGCGGCCCTCCTCCTCCTCCTCCTCCTCCTCCTCCTCATTATCCTTTCCCCTCTCTTCCTGTTTCCGTATTGTCTTACCCTCTTTCCCCTCTGCTCACCCGTTCCCCTCAGTCACGGTGCAAAGATTCTGTATATCAAATTGCTTCTCATCCCCTTATTCCCTTTATTATATTTTCTCTCTCTCTCTCTCTCTCTCTCTCTCTCTCTCTCTCTCTCTCTCTCTCTCTCTCTCTCTCTCTCTCTCTCTCTCTCCCCGTCACCCGTGTCTGTGTTTCGGGTGGATGGAAGGGTGGGGCGTGGTCTCCTCCCTTGTTTGCCTTTATTTAGTGCTGATAATGAAGGCTTGTAATTGTGATGTTTTAGTTTCGTCAATAAATTCAATGAAATCTTAAGCTGAGCACTGCAAACGAGAACATTCACTTCTGTAAACATGATTATCTTTTTTTTTTTTTTTTTACGTGTCAAGAGGAAAACAAATGATGGGGAAAAAATGGTCTGTTTGATTTCCCGCTCCCCCGTAAAGAGAAAAAAAAAAGTCAAGGAAAGTGAGGAGAAAATGTTGTGAAAGCTTAGCTTAGCCATTTTCTTTCAAAAATGTCTTGCAAGTCAATTTTTCTGCTAAGGTGCTAAGGTGTGAAGTAAAACATTGTCTTTTTCTTCTTCTTCTTCTTCTTCTTCTTCTTCTTCTTCTTCTTCTTCTTCTTCTTCTTCTTCTTCTCCATTATCATCTTCATCTTCTTTTCATCATCATCATCATCATCATCATCATCATCATCATCATCATCATCATCATCATCTTCACCTTTCAGCTACTTCCGTCAGAGGTCACCACAACGGATCAGCCTTCTCTAACACACTCGGTCTTCAGCGCCTCCTTCAGTCACAGCCATTACAAGCTTGCCTTCCTTCACTCACTGCATCCAGGAACCTCCTCTCACGCTTCCCTTTCTTCCTCAAATTCACTAAATTCTTGAAACTAACAAAAAGACAAAAAACAAGCACATCTTCCTCTTCTTCCTCTCCTCCTTGCTGCTCCACTTCCAAGTCTTCTCTAGGTCTTCCTCTCTCCCGTGACAATAATCCCCAAAGCTCTTTAAATCCACAATTTCACAAAGACAAAACCAGGAACACCTCCCTTTCCACCTTCTCTTTCCATCTTTGCTGTTCCCTTCCCCTGCACAGCTTCCTCCCCCTGCAGGCCTTCTCTAAGTCTCCCTCTCTTCCGCGACAAAAGTCCACAAAGCTCTTTAAATCCACAATGCCGCAAAGACAAAACCACAAACACCTCCTCTTCCACCTCTTCCTCCCATCCTTACTGCTCCTCTTCCCCTGCAGGTCTTCTTTAATAAGTCTTCCTCTCTTCCGTGTCAAAAAATCAGCAAAGCTCTTGAAATTCACAATACCGTGAAGGCCGAACACAAACACCACCTCTCCCTCTTTCCATCCATGTTCCACTCTCACCAGTACAGCTTCACCCCGTCCCCGCCTTCCCCCCACTGGCATTCTCTTAGGTGACAAGAACTCTCATAGCTCTTAAAATTTAGGGTTTCGCAAAGACAAACATAAACACCACCTCTCCTTATTATATTTTCTGTTTACCTTTCACTTCTACTCTCTTCAGTGACATCGAACAGATCCGCAAAGACAAATACAACACGAACACCACTTCTTCCACCTATTCTTTCCATCCATGTTGCTTTTCCACCACTTCTCTTACGTCTTCCTCTCTTCCCTGACATCAAACACACAAAACTCTTGAAACCCATCGTTCCGCAAAAGGCAAAGCATGAACACCATCTCTTTCTCCTTTTATCTCCATTTTTACAGCCTCCTCTATCCCCTGCAGGCCGGCGTTCTACCTGTTCGTGGGACTGCAGGGCCTGGCGGGGCTGGTGGCGCTCTCCGTGGACCTGAAG
This sequence comes from Scylla paramamosain, assembly GCF_035594125.1. Taxonomy (NCBI): domain Eukaryota; kingdom Metazoa; phylum Arthropoda; class Malacostraca; order Decapoda; family Portunidae; genus Scylla; species Scylla paramamosain. The sequence goes on along the minus strand of NC_087159.1, from coordinate 26,561,149 downwards.
TTCAAGACCCCGTGTGAGCAAGTCATGAAGAACATCTGGATGCTGCTACAGAATCCCGAGGTGATCATGTTGTTCCTCGCCATGACGCTCTCAGGTAAGATAAGGTCGTGGAGGAAAGCTAAGTAATATACCACCTTTGTTTCCATTGTTTCATCAGTTTGTTTTATCTATCTCTTTCTTTTTCCCTCTCTCTCTTGATCTTAATCTTTACTTTTTTTTCACGGTCATGTCGTAAAGGAAAACAAAGTGACATACCGCTTTCATTTCCTTTGTATTTAATCGTTTTCTTTCTTTATTTTTTCTCTCTCTATTTTAACTTTTCATTGTCACTGTCTCCCTTTGTTACCTTCGGGAGCACAGGTCGTGGAGAAAAGCAAATTATCGTACCGCATTCACTTTCTTTGTATATCATCGTTTTCTTTCTTTCTCTCTCTCTATCTCTACTCTTTCACTCCCAGGTTATGAGGGAAAGCAGGTTAACATCCCGTAATTTTCACTTCCACAGCATTTCATCTTTTTTTTTTTCCCCATTTATTTTATTTTCCTCTCTCGATCTTCAGTCTGATCTGCCGGCAATCTATTTGTTCTCAGCATCACAGTTCTCTGGGGCTTAAATGACGTAACTATTTAGTCCCTTACCCTCTGCAATCATTCTTTTCTCTCATTCTTCCTTCATTCCTCCTTCCGTCCTCCTTTTTCCTTTCCTGCTTCATCTTCTCCACCTCTTCGGCGCCATATGACCCTATTGTTGCATCTTCGTACATCCATCCATCAATTTATCTATCTTTATATCTACTAATCTTTCTATATTTATCCATCAATCAGTCAGTCAATCAGTCAGTCAATCGGTAAATCTATAACAATCAATCAGTCAGTCAATCAGTTAATCTATTTATTTATCTATCGGTCAGTCAATCAGTCAGTCAGTCAACAGATCTATCTATCTACCTAACTACCAATCAATCAACTAATTTATCTATCTATTATCAATCAACCCATCACTGTACCATTTCAACTCCTTTTACCCCCCTCTCCACCATCAGGAGCCTTCTTCGGGTTCCTGGAGGCGTTCCTGTTCTGGTTCCTGGGTGACCTCGGGGCCTCACGCTCCCTCATGGGTCTGACGGTGACCATGGGAGCCGCCAGCGC
>NC_087159.1:26540000-26555000 GCF_035594125.1 Scylla paramamosain | reverse complement strand
AAAAAAATAATTGACAAAGGAAGCAAACACGTGAACGAGTAAGAAAGATCACAGCAGTCTTGGCCCCGATAACCTTCAGACCAAGACCAGGAGGAGGAGGAGGAGGAGGAGGAGGGTACAGAGACCGACCTTGCTGGAGAAAGAGAGCACGAAGGAACACAAAGGAACAAACTATAGATTTTTTATCGCCTCCTACTAGATTTTCTTATGAGAGAGAGAGAGAGAGAGAGAGAGAGAGAGAGAGAGAGAGAGAGAGAGAGAGAGAGAGAGAGAGAGAGAGAGAGAGAGAGAGAGAGAGATTAAATATAAGGCGGAAAATGAGAAAAAAACATGAAAATAAGTGAATGAATGAGAGAGAGAGAGAGAGAGAGAGAGAGAGAGAGAGAGAGAGAGAGAGAGAGAGAGAGAGAGAGAGAGAGAGAGAGAGAGAGAGAGAGAGAGATTAAATATAAGACGGAAAATTAGAAAAAAACATGAAAATTAGTGAATGAATGAATGAATGAGAGAGAGAGAGAGAGAGAGAGAGAGAGAGAGAGAGAGAGAGAGAGAGAGAGAGAGAGAGAGAGAGAGAACCAGATTCCCAAGGTCACTAAAGGAAGGACAGACAAGGCAAGCAAGTTTTCACACACACACACACACACACACACACACACACACACACACACACACACACACACACACAAGTGTGTGTCAAGGTAAGGATCCTGTCTCAGGTGTCTCGGCCGGAAATGAACGTTTAGGACTTCAAACTTAATAGGACAAACGATAATAGAATAAATAAACAAGGTGAAAAAAACAACTATGAGAAAAATAAATAAAATAGATAGATAATTGAAATATTGCCAGGTACGTATTCCGACTTAAATAAAAGAACAGGCAGGACTTCAAATTTAAGGGAACAGGACTAAAACTTAAATAAATAGACGAGGAAAACAATAACTATGAGAAAAATTAATAGATGAATAAATAAAATATAATGATGTAAGATATATATATATATATATATATATATATATATATATATATATATATATATATATATATATATATATATATATATATATATATATATATATTTGAGTTTAGATAAATGAATAGATATGAAAGGAAGGTGTTTTAAGAGAGAGAGAGAGAGAGAGAGAGAGAGAGAGAGAGAGAGAGAGAGAGAGAGAGAGAGAGAGAGAGAGAGAGAGAGAGAGAGAGAGAGAATTACAAAGCAAGATAGAAAAGCAGAAAGCAGGGAAAAAATAAGTAAACAAAAAGCGAATAAAAAAGAAAACAAAAAGAATGACATGAAAGAGAAAAAAAAGAAAAAACACTAAATGATAAATAGAAAACAGAAGCAAGTGAGAGAAAGAGAAAGATAACGGGGAAAAACGACACAAGAGAGAGAGGAAAACAAGAAGTGCCCATTATAACGAAAACAAAAAGGAGGAAGAGAGAAAGAACACGAAAGAGGAAAAATGATGAGATGACAAAAGCGGAGGGGGAAAGAAGGGAAAGAAAAGGAAAGAAATAAAGGAGGAGAGGGAAAGGAGACAGGGAGAAGTGAGGACAGGTGTGAGTGGTGGTGGTGGTGGTGGTGGTGGTGGTGGTGGTGGTGGTGGTGGTGGTGGTGGTGGTGGTGGTGGTGGTGGTGGTGCTGCTGCAATATCTCAAAAAAATTAATAAATACATAAATAAATAAATAAATAAATAATACAGAGTCAGTTGTATAAGTATTCAATTTACTCAGTGTTAAGTTCACCAGCCGAATCACGTGTGTGTGTGTGTGTGTGTGTGTGTGTGTGTGTGTGTGTGTGTGTGTGTGTGTGTGTGTGTGTGTGTGTGTGTGTGTGTGTGTGTACTCTCTCTCTCTCTCTCTCTCTCTCTCTCTCTCTCTCTCTCTCTCTCTCTCTCTCTCTCTCTCTCTCTCTCTCTCTCTCTCTCTCTCTCTCCTAGAATCTTTTTTTCTGTATACGTTTATACGTTTAAACGATACGCGTATTTACACACACACACACACACACACACACACACACACACACACACACACACACACACACACACACACAATTTGGCCATCACTTAAATAACGCGTAACCCTTTTATTTAACATGGTACGTGTGTGTGTGTGTGTGTGTGTGTGTGTGTGTTGCTCGTTTATCAAGACAAGAGACCAATAATATTTTCACCACCACCACCACCACCACCACCACCACCACCACCACTACTGCAACCATTGAGATAGGAACCTTCCTATCTCAATGACTGCAACAATACCAAAAAATAATAATAATAATAAACAATAACAGTAATAAACAATTACTATTATTATTATATACCACAGAAAAAAGACAAAGGAATAGATAAAAAACGAAGATAAGACGATGATGATGAAGGAGAAAGAGAGATGAAGGAAGAGGATGTGAGAGGGGGAGAGGGAGGGGATGAAGGAAGAATGGGGGGAAGACGAGGAAGAGGATGAAAAAAGGAAGGGCAGAGAACAAAGAGAATGAAGGGGACGAAGAAGTAGAAAAAAAGCGAGATCAAGAGGAAAATCACAAAAAGAGGAGGAGGAAGAGGAGAAGGAGGAGGAGGAGGAGGAGGAGGAGGAGGAGGAGGAGGAGGAGGAGGAGGAGAACAACACTAAGGCAAAAGAATAAATTAAACAGGATGAGGTGAACACAGAAACACAACAGAAATAGGAGGAGGAGGAGGAGGAGGAGGAGGAGGAGGAGGAGGAGAAGCTATCAGGTAGCTCATCAGGTATCAGTGTGTGTGCACGTGCAACTATCAGGTTATGCCACGCCTCACCATGACCTGGCTCTCCCTCACACCCCTTATCCCCACCCCTCCCCACCACCACCACCACCACCACCACCAAAACGTGACACCAACGTGACTACAAACATGCACCACCACACACCACACACACACCACATTATCACACACATTCTAACACCTAATACACCAGAACATCCCCTCTACCACATCTTGGGCTACCGAATACATGCGAGACCTTCTAGCAGAGGATGAATGGAAAATACACTTTAATTAGCCACACACCACAGACCACACACCACACACCTATACATATCCTCCCACCACACACTTGCAGCTTATCTCCTGTACTACAACTCTACCACATCTCTACCACACTAATACAAGACCTACCAATCGATTACAAATAAGAAGTACACCTAAATTGACCACAACCACCACCACCACCACCACAACCATTACCACCACCACCACCTACACCCTAAAAACACCATAAACAGCTAGTCACATACACCTTGTCATCGTATCCTAGCCAGCCACGCCCTTCACTACCTCCACCACCTCCACCACCACCACCACCACCACCACCACAACCATGACCCCATAGGCAATAAAAATGAGTAAATTATGAGTAAGATCGATGCTCCCAGGTGTTACTTTGCTAATGAGGAGACAGGTGAGACAGGTGAGGCAAGAGTGAGTGAGTCCAAGGCGTCACATACATACATACATACACACATACATGCATACATACATACATATACAAGATAAAGATGACACTTGTTGGTGCGATGAAAATGAATTGCGTGTGTGTGTGTGTGTGTGTGTGTGTGTGTGTGTGTGTGTGTGTGTGTGTGTGTGTGTGTGTGTGTGTGTGTGTGTGTGTGTGTGTGTGTTTAAAATTACACGTGTGCACTTTCATTGATCACATGAATAATAGTACGCTTGTTTCCTCCTCCTCCTCCTCCTCCTCCTCCTCCTCCTCCTCCTCCTCCTCCTCCTCCTCCTCCTCCTCCTCCTCCTCCTCCTCCGTTTTTTTTTTCTCCCTTTTTCTTTCCCAGCTCTAAGTCTCTCTCTCTCTCTCTCTCTCTCTCTCTCTCTCTCTCTCTCTCTCTCTCTCTCTCTCTCTCTCTCTCTCTCTCTCTCTCAATATCCCTTTGTCCTCTCATTTTTTCCCCTATTTCTTTACTCCATCTTTATCTCTGCGTGTCTATCTCTTTCCCTTCCATATTTTACTGCCCATACGTTCTAATATTCTCTGCAGCTGTTCCTTCTCTCTCTCTCTCTCTCTCTCTCTCTCTCTCTCTCTCTCTCTCTCTCTCTCTCTCTCTCTCTCTCTCTCTCTCTCTCTGAAGTAGGGACGAATAGAAACAGACAGACAGACATGAGAAACAGACAGACAGATGGACAGAAGCACAGCCACAGACAGACAAACAAACAAACACGAACGAAGACAGACAGACATAAGCACAGACGATGAGAGACAGAGAAAGAGACAGATAAAATAAAAAAAAAAGAAAAAATGTCACAGAGATTAGACAGGAAGACGGAAGCGGACAGGAACAGAGAGAGAGAGAGAGAGAGAGAAAGAGAGAGAGAAAGAAAAAAAAGGGAGAAGCAGAGACATAAAATGAGGCAAAAAAAAAAGAATTAAAAAGACGGAAGCACATGACACAAGGAGAAAAAGAAGACAGAAAGACAGACACACACACACACACACACACACACACACACACACACACACACACACACACACACACACACACACACACACACACACACACAGAAAGATGGCAGACCACAACCCTACCCACACGGTGTCCAGAATAACGCTAGAACACGGACACTCGGCCTACGTCTCGGCCCAGCCCTCGCTCATCCCCCCCCCTCCGTCCCCCTGCCCAACACTCACGGGAAGGGACGACTAACCATTAAAGATTCAAGCGTCCTGGGCGTGTAGTGAACTGGGAGCACTGGCAAGGGGAGGAGAGAGGAGGGATATGGTCATCCTCCCCTCGCCAGCAGGTCTTATGTTCCCCTCAGTTGCCCTATAAAAGAAGCTGCAGTGATTATCTACCTGAATAGTGTCCCCTCGCATCTCCTTACAAGAGAAAACGGGGATGAATAATAGAACATGGGAGAGAGAGAGAGAAATATATATCTTTCCCCTCGTTAGTTTCCCTCAGTTTCCTTCTAACTGATACCACCACATTGATTATTTACCTCCACAGTATCCCCTCGCAGCTGCTTTTACAAGAGAAAACGGGAGTTGATACAAGAAAAGGGAGAATGATAAAATTTTCTCCTCTCCCTCGTCAGTTCCCCTCAGTCTCTTTCCACTACAGATGGTATAGAAATTATTTGCTTCTATAGTTTCCCCTCGCACCTGCTTACAAGAGAAAACGGAGGTGAATACTAGAAGAAAAAAAAAACATTATGGTCTTTATCCCTTCCCCTCTCCAGTTCCCTTCAGTTCCCTGTAACTACGCTATTTACCTTTACAGTATCCCCACGCCTCTCCTGACAACAGAAAACGGAGAGAACATGAGCACTGGGAGTTCATCTTTGCTGGTTTGAGTCCCTCCAGAGCGCTCCCTTTCCATCTCACTGCCCCATACGACCCTGGTGTGGTGGTGCATTTGGTGCAGGGGAACGATGAAAATAAAGGAAACTGAAGGAAGCCATCAGCCCTAAGCGTGGCGGTCCCTGTACAAAACATACCTACTTGTTTCCATTTATCATCCTCATAAGAAGAAGAACGACAAGAACAAGAACAAGAACAAGAAAACGAGAAAAACAAGAGCAAGAAAAAGAAGAACAAGAACAAGAACAAGAACAAGAAACAGAAGAAAAAAAAAGATAACCACTCAGATCATTTTCCAATCACAAAATTTAAAAAAGAAGGAGAACTGAACTGCACCAGAATACCTTGCCAATACAGTACATACATTAAGAACATAATAACACAGGAAACCAAGGGAAGCTGCAGGAAGCCACCCAGACCTACACGTGGCAGCCCCTATGCATCTGGAGTTTTACAGACGGGGATGATAGTGGAAATGAAATAGGTTTGTCTTATAACAGGGACTGCCACGTGTAGGCCTGATGGATTCTTGCAGCTTTCCTTATTTTCTTAGGTTCTTATGTTTTAGAAAGCTGTAAATTTGTGTATATATCTTTTTTTTTCTTCTTCTTCTTTCTTCTTGTGTGTAATATATAGTTTGTATGAATGATCTCTGAAAACACACGGGAATTTTGTTATTCGTATACAGCATGACAATACAAAGTTATTCTATCTTGAGTTCTAAAACCAAAGGGAACTTCATGTTATAACTTACGTATACAACGAAACAATAATAATCTCACACTGAGTTCTGAACCAAGGAGTCTCAAGTTACATGCATACAATACGACAATAATTATCTCACCACTGAATTAATGAAAGCTTCGCCTACTGGTTGTACTCTGCACCTAGGCCTCTCCTCCGTCGCCGGGAAAAAAAAAAAAAAAGGTGACAGCATTCATGACAGTCCCGCCTCATATAGTTAAAAAGACAAACCGGAAAACCTAAGAGGCTATAAAACTTAAGGATCCCAGGAAGACTAAAAAACGAATTAAAAAAAAATGCACAGGTAAACAAGGAGTAAAGTATCTCACCTTTCAGTTACACAGCGGCACAATGGAAAGGCCTCATCTTGCAACTAAAGAGATTCACTGTAAAATCTAAAGAGTCTGTAGAAATTAAGAATCCCAGATGAATGAAAGAAAGAAAAATAATTACACTGGGTAACTATGGAAGAATAAGTACCCTCGCCTTTCAGTGATAAACAAAGCCACAGTAAAACGTGAGGGCTTCATCTCTGCAACTAGAAAGACCCACTGTAAAATTAAAAGGGGCAAGAGAAATTAAGGAAAGAAAAAATAAAACTGTTCTGGGTAACTATAGAAAAGCAACTTACCTTGACTTACAGCTACAAAGAACCACAATTGGAGAGACTCATCGTAAACTTGAAAAACCCTAAAGATATCGAGTCCCAGAAGAAGAATTATAAAATAAAAACAAAGGAAAATCAAAAGAAAAACTAAACTGAATAATTATGGAGGACTAAAATAGAATGCCTCGTGTTGCTGTTGTAAATTAGCATGTGTATAGAAATTAAGGGTCACAAATTAATAACCACATAAAGAAAACGAAAGAAAAAGAAAAACAAGTGGATAATTATGAAAGAGCAGAGTGCTTTGTCTCGCAGCCACGGAGAATCACAATAAGACGTAAGCGCCTCCATCTTGCAACTGGAAGGACCCGATGTAAAATCATAGTTCAACAGAAAACAAGAGTCCCGCACGAATAACTATGAAAAAAAAAAAAAAAAGAAAACTAAAGAAAACCTGTACATGATGACTATGGAAAGACTGAAATACCTTGCCGTGGAGTTACAGATTAAAGAGTCTATAGAAATTAGAAGGATCTCTTAAAAATAAATATAACTATGTATGGATGGTATTATGTATGTATGTATGTTTTTATGTGATTGAGGTTTTTTTTTAATTATGTTCATCTATACTACACTACACTGTATACTGTATACTGTATACTTTCTTTGGAGCCTGTAGCCAAAAAAGATTTTCACGTGTATGCACTGCTGTACAACAATGTGACTATTAAATTATCTATCTTAAAACAAAAGGAAAAACAGAAGAACACCATACTGGATCACTATAAAGGCAAAATATATCTCCTTGCAATTTTAAAGAGCCACAGTTGAATGGAAGGGAATAGGAACCTAAAAATCGGACCCACGAAGGTAACACAGCTGAGGGTCCAACGAAAACGGGAAATAAGAAAAAAAATATATATAAAAAATAGTTAGGGGAGACTATAAAAAGTCCAAACACCTGCTCCTGCATAATGAAGCACCAATAAATCCCGCAGCGGAAAGGAGAACGTGTAAAAAGTGGGCCAAGGAAAATGACTGAAAAGAATAAAAAAAATCGTGAAGGATAACTTTGGCAGAGGAAAAATGTATATAAAGAGGTAGTATTTTCTGAGATGATAAAAAAGAAAAAGGGAAAATGAGAGAGCAGCAGAGGTAAGTCGCCATCAGGAGAAAAGAAAAAATGAAAGAAGAATGAGTAAAAATGGATTAAGAAGGACTGAAAAAAAAAATAAATGTAAAGGACAACTAATGCAGAGTAAAAATGTAAGTTCTGAGGAAAGAAAAGAGTTAAATCAGAAGATGTAAGAGGTTAGTGAGAGAAGTAGAAAAACACTGAAAGAAAAACAACTAAAAGGGGCCAAGACGAGTGACTACAACGGACTGCACGGGGTAACTATAGCAGAATAAAAGTGTAAGTTCTTAGGCAAAATAAAGGAGAAAGCAGCAGAGATAAGAGGCTGATGTCAAGAGTAGAAAATAAATAAATAATATGAGGCTGTGTCGAGTAAAAAAAAAAAAAGAGAAAAAAAAAAAGAAAAAGGAGAATGACTTAAAGGAGATAAAAAGAACTTGAAAATAAAAAAAATTAAAAATGTAGAGGAAAGCTATGCCAGAGAAGAAGTGAATATAAAATAATAGTAACTTTAGGAGCAAAAAAAAATTGAACTTCCATCGAGTAAAAAAGAAAAAAAAATGGAAAAAGAAAAAAAAAATGAAAAGAAAATTAAAAGAAAAAAAAATGACCAAAAAGGGTGCCAAAAAGAATGACTCAAACACCGCACAAGGCAAATAAAGTAAAGTCAAGGTGCACACAAACTGGAAGCAACTTGTGGCAAACGGAAGGAAAAAAAAAAAAAAGACAGTCATCATGAATAAAAGAAAAACTAAAAAAAAAAAAAATCAACAGAAAAATGACGAAACGAAACCAGGATGAGAAAAAAAATTACTCAATAAAAAAAAAACAGCACGGAATAACGAAAGCAAAATAAAAATGCACAGAAACCATAGAAACTGTCAATAACATCTGTAAAAAAAAAAAATAGATAAATAAATAAAAAATAACAGCGAAAGCGGGACAGCTGGGAGACAGGTAGAAGAGAAAAAAGATAAAAAATAAAAGGGAATAAAAAAACTGACTCAAACACTGCACAGAGTAATAAAGCCGAGTAAAAGTCCACATAAACTGCCAGTGACTTCTGAGGCAAAAAAAAAGAAAAAAATGGCGACAGCAGGACAGATGGAAGGCAGGTGGGAGGCAGGTGGGAGGCAGGTAGGAAGCAGACAGGAAGGCAGGCAAGGCAGACAAGTGGGAGGCTGCCATCACAAGTAAAAAATCCAGAGATGACACCAGACACCACACCGCCCTGACGCCTGCATGGATATGAGGCCACGAGGGAACATCAGCCCGGAGTCTTGCCCTTAAGTGCGGGGGTCTAAAAATAAGGGCAGGTCTGTGGAGGCAGTGACCCATACAGCTGAGGAGGACGAGGGAAAATGAGGCGAGACGAGGGGACAGTTTTCTCTATCAGCACCTTACCTCGAATACTTTTAATTAATTGGCTTTTGTGGGAGATATTGAGGCTTTTCAGGGTAGTTTTTCATGACTCTGGTGATCCTCGTAGTTTGGTCAAGAGGAGGAGAGTAATGGGGGTTTTCAAGGTCGTTTTTCATGATTGCAGTGATAGTTTGGTCAGGAAGTGGAGGGTAATGGGGGTTTCAAGGTTGTTTTTCATGATTGCAGTGATAGTTTGGTCAGGAAGTGGAGGGTAATGTGGTTTTCAAGGTTGTTTTTCATGATTGCAGTGATAGTTTGGTCAGGAAGTGGAGGGTAATGGGGTTTTCAAGGTTGTTTTTCATGACTGAAGTGATAGTTTGGTCAGGAGATGGAGAGTAATGGGGATTTCAAGGTTGTTTTTCATGATTGCAGTGATAGTTTGGTCAGGAGATGGAGAGTAATGGGGGTTTCAAGGTTGTTTTTTCATGATTGCAGTGATACTTTGGTCAGGGGGAGGAGGATAATGTGGTTTTCAAGGTTGTTTTTCATGATTGCAGTGATAGCTCGGAAAGGATTCTATGTTATCACTGGAGAAAACACTTGTCTCGTACACTTTTAAGGTGATCTAGTGGAAGGTACTGGGGTTTTCAAGGGGGTTTTCGTGTTCCCTGTGACGGCTCAACGAGGACTCTACACCACCAATGAGGAAAACACTTTTCTCGATTACTTTTATCTGGATCTAGTGGGAGGTAAGGGGGGGTTAAGGTGGTTTTCATGATTCCAAAGATAGTTTAGCAAGGATCTCACACCATCGAAGAGGAAAACGCTTTCAGAATTAAAAAACAAAAAATAAATCACCTTTGTGGCTTTTACAAATAATCTTTATGTGAATATAACCTAGGATCAATTTTCTATGGAGGTTGCGAGCCAAATCGTGTTACCTCTAGTTTATTTTAGGCGTTACCAAAGATGAACACTTAAACTGAAAAATGCATATACAGTTATTGTGTTTAAACTTATAGAAGACATTCAGAATTAGGTACTGTACAACCTGACAACTGAAGTCCCGAGTGGCTTGTATTATTCTTGATGTTATCCTTACCTTAGCTACTGCATGTCTGTCAGGGGATGTACTTGGCATATTGTTGTAAGAGAAATTTTTGTAACTCAAAAGAAAATACTACGAACCATAACGTTCAAAGGCAAATGATTCTACAGATCTGTTGTTTAAAGAAGTAAGGATACTAAAATCTGACCTTATAATTAAATATTTCATAACGTCGTCCATATAAAAATATTATTGATAATGATCACAGTGGTGTAATATTTACTGCGCTCCACCACAGTCAAGGTGCCCGAGGAAATCATCGTAATGTGATGTGTCCACAAGCGACAACAACACTTTATAAGTTTTCAGTACACTGTGTGGACCCTAAAGTTTGGAACACATTACCCGATGACACAAAAAAAAGTTGTTATTTCAATACATTTAAAAGTAGAGTGAAAAGTATTTACTTAATATTCTAAGTCATGCCCCTAGAGGCTAATACTAAGGTCTCGCAATTTTGTAATACAATTTATAGTATACCATTTTCAATAATGGTGTATTTATAATTTATAATTTTCTATTTATAATAGTGATGTAGCTTCTCACACTGATGAGTTTCATTATAAGGTTGTTCTTACCTAAGGAAGCACAGCAACAAAATGTATTTCCTATATAAGATATTACTGCCCTCCGTATTCATATATATATATATATATATATATATATATATATATATATATATATATATATATATATATATATATATATATATATATATATATATATATATATATATATATATATATATAATTTTTCTGTCCGCCAGGAAGCTTCGTCTCAGCGGTCTAGAGCCCTAATAATTATGCTGCCACTTTTTCATGTAATAAAACACTAAATAATCAATACAACAAGCAATAAAAAAATCAATAAATAAATAATAAAAAAAAAAAAACGCTTTTAAGATAAAAAAAAAAGGCGGAGTTTAGGCAAAAACTAAAGCAACAAGCGACCTAACCTCTTAATCTACACACACACACACACACACACACACACACACACACACACACACACACACACACACACACACACAATAATTTCCACAGGTAATCTACGAAACACCTGGACTGAATAAAAGGTAGCGCACCAAGATAATAAGAGAGAGAGAGAGAGAGAGAGAGAGAGAGAGAGAGAGAGAGAGAGAGAGAGAGAGAGAGAGAGAGAGAGAGAGAGAGAGAGAGAGAGAGAGAGAGAGAGAGAGAGAGAGAGAGAGAGAGAGCACTAACATAAAACCAGTGAACCGCAAAGATGTAAAATGAAGAAAAGTAAAGAAGTGAAGGATGAAACGGCGCCACCAACCCACAGCCCGTCACCTGAGAGCCCCCTAGTGTCAGGTAAAGGTGAGAGGGGGGGAGGGGGAAAGGGTGAGGGAAAGGTAAAGGGAAGGGAAGGCAGGGGGAAGGGTTGGCTAGGGGAGGGAGGGCAGGGAGGGGAGGGTTGGAGAGAAGGTGACTAGACATCTGGCGCCGGAAACACCTGTCATGGCGTTTAATTATTCAGGTACCATGAACGCTGCTCCCTCCCTCCCCTACGCACCACCACCACCACCACCACTACCAACACCATTACCAACACCACTACCATCACCAACACCGCCAACAACACTATCACCACCACTACCAACACCATTAATACTACCGCCATTAGTATCATTAGCAACACCATTACCACCAGCACCATTACCACTAACACCAGTCACTACCAACACCACCATCAACACCATAACCATTAATATTGATATCAACTCCACTACCACCACCATTATCAACACTACTTTCACTACCACCATCAACACCACCACCACCACGATCATTTCCACCACCACCACCACCACCACCACCTCTAAATTTTGCGCCCTAGTTCTCAATCTCATCACCACCAATCAACATCACGCTTTCATCACCACCACCACCACCACCACCACCACCACCACTACTATACACTCACAACACCGTTTACCTGCATTGTTAAACCTATGTGCATCATATACCCAGCCTTTCACCACCACTACCACCACAATCACCATCATCACTATCATAATAATATCTCCTCTACCTTTCCCTTTCTCTCTCTACCCTTTTTTTTTTTTTTCTTATACTTTCACTGCAACTAATAATGCTCCATGTAAACACACACACACACACACACACACACACACACACACACACACACACACACACACACACACACTTATCTGTCATTACTCTCAATTCTCTGGTAAAGTAGAAATGAAGAAATACAATAAGAATAATTTCACTACTACTACTACTACTACTACTACTACTACTAATAATAATAATAATAATAATAATAATAATAATAATATAAAACACCACTATATTCGTTTTCCTTCACCACCTCACCACTTTTCGTTTCTCTCTCTACCTACAGTCTATCACCACACAGCATACTCATCACCCTTCCTTTCACCTACTGTCCTCCCCATCACTCAGCCTCAACCAGACTGTCCTCATCACTCACTTCACCACACCAGTACGCATCACTCATCCACTCACCACCCAAGCAATGACACCCACTCACTCATCCTCCATCGTAACTTACTCACCCCATCGCTCACCACTCCCTCCACACTCTTGCTATTCATCACCCAAGTACTGACACCCCACTCATCACTAGTTACTCACCACTCACCACCACCATCACCACCACTTCACTTTCCACTCGCGTCACGGAGGAAAAATTTTTACTTTCCACAGCGGTGAACCTCAAATGTCACGTTACGTATTATTAGTGTTACGGAAAAAGCGTTACTTCTCCCGTTCAGTGGCGTTACTGTCAAGCAAGTTACGCAGTCCTTCCTACTCTCTTCCCTGTACATATTCAAGCAGTGAAGATCAGAAGTCGGAGTAACCTACAGCAGCAACTTACGAATATAGCAAAAGAACGTAAGAAAACATGGAAAAACACAAGAAAACAAGGGAAACTGCAAGAAGCCACCATGTCTACATACACGCGCAGTTCCAGTATAATTCATGCCTACCATTTTTCCACCTATTACCCTCATTCATTAATGTGCCTAATCTTCTTTCAAATCTCCCTAATGACTCGGCACTAACAAGCTATTTCCGCCTATCATCCTCATCTGTCAATTGGTCTAACCTTCTTTTAAACACTGACTGCTTTGTTCTTCTTAAACTTAATTAAATAGTCTGGTACAAGTATAGAGTTATTATTTTGAAAGATGCCACTGTCAGCAAATGAGAAAAAAGTGGTTAGAATTTTTAGGTGCCTGTAGTTTTATATCTGCGCATTGAAGCTGTCTGTGGTTACTCTGCGCATTGAAGCTGTCTGTGGTTACTCATTACCAATCAAAGGGTTAAAAAGCTCCATATTAACTCAGAAAAAAAACATAACAAAAAACACTTCAGATATGTTTGGTATGTGTCCCTCGTCCTGTATTCCTAAACTCCTTGTAAATTTTGTACTCTTAAATATTTTGCTCTTTCATAACTACTTTTTTTAAGGCTACCTAGATGATAACTCAAGTTCCCATATGTGTTTTCATACTGAGAGTGCACAGTCCTTGTTAAACTACCATCGGAATCACTAGTCTCGTAAAAGGTAAGATAACGCAAGGTAAGATTATACAAGGTTATGGTATGCGATGGGATGGTATGGTTTGACATGCTAAAGTAAGGTTAGGTGAGATAAAGTAAGATAAGGTGGAATAAGGTGGAATAAGGTAAGTTAAGGTAAGGTAAGGTAAGACATAATAAGAAAAACGAGGAAGAAACAAGAAAAAAAGACACGACCACGCTAATTAAGGTTAAGCACACACTAAGTAACATAATGAGCCAGTGTTGTAAGTAATGGGAGGTGTGCTACTCATAAACACCACTTTCACAAACGCTGCACGAAGGGAACTCAGCATAATAACATAAATAAAAGGGAAGGTACAGAACATCAGCTGTTACTACATTATTTTTCATCGTAGGGACTGTGTTAATATGTGTTGTTTTACGAGTATAGGAACAGACTTGCTATTGTTAAGCTTCTGAGTATATACAGTTATCGTTGACACCTTTACAGTCTCTTCTAGTTTTCTCTTCACTCCTCCAGTCTCTTCCAGTCTTTCTTCCTACTCTCACAGCCTCTCCCATTATTTCTCCTTACTTTTAAAACTTCTCCCAGTCATTTTTCCCTCTTCCATAGTCTTCCCCAGTCTTTTCAACCCTCTCAGCCTCTCCCAGTCCTTCTTACTCTTACAGCCTCTTCCAGTCTGTTCTTACTCTCAGTCTCACCCAGCTAATCATCACTCTTCTTACTTTCCCAGTTCTTGTTCCCACTCTCTCACAGTCTCTCCCAGTCCTTGTTCCCTATCTCACAGCCTCTAAGTCCTTGTTTCTACTTTCCCAGCCTCTCTCAGTCTCGTCCTCACTCTCACAACCTCTCTCAGTCTTTGCTTCTACTCTGACAGCCTCTCCCAGTCCTTGTTCCTACTCTCCCAGCCTCTCACAACCTTGTCCTGACGCCTACAGCCTCTCCTAGTTAATGTTCCCCCTCCCACACTCTCCCTCAGTATGGTGCAACGGTACTAAGCTCAACAGGAGGCACAAAGGCTACGAGTTCGATTCCCTGCTCACTGAAATTTCACGGTAAGAGAGGCAACACTTTCCCCCTGACAGCAGCTGGTCTTGTATTGATTTGGTGGTTCCTGGAAAATTGCTCAGTTGCCTCAC
>NC_087159.1:26530000-26535000 GCF_035594125.1 Scylla paramamosain | reverse complement strand
TTTCTTCCTCCTCCTCCTACTCTTCTTCCTCCTCTTCCTCCTATTCATCGTCCTCCTCCTCCTCCTTTCTTCATCTTATTTCTTCTCTTCCTCCCCTTTCTCCTTTTCGTGTTCATCTTCCTTAAATGATACGTTCTTGAAGAGAGAGAGAGAGAGAGAGAGAGAGAGAGAGAGAGAGAGAGAGAGAGAGAGAGAGACTTTATAAAGGTGACTGGATTTCGATTAACACGCAAGAAAAGTTCTATTATTTTACTCTCCAGTTTTCTTTCATAGCTTTTTTTTTTCTCTCTCTCTCTCTCTCTCTCTCTCTCTCTCTCTCTCTCTCTCTCTCTCTCTCTCTCTCTCTCTCTCTCTCTCTTTTGCACATGAATATATCACATTTTAGTTTCCTTTCATTTGTTTATCTATTTACCTGTCTTTCACACACACACACACACACACACACACACACACACACACACACACACACACACACACACACACACACACGTCCCATACCAACAAAAGTACGAAAAAATACGAAGGAAACACGAGTACTTCAATGTTTTGCATCAGCCAAGGTCAGTTTTGCCGCAACATTTCACAAGAAACACGGCGCAAAAAAATGACGAATGTAAAAAAATGCATCACAAAAAATACGTAAATCTCTCTCTCTCTCTCTCTCTCTCTCTCTCTCTCTCTCTCTCTCTCTCTCTCTCTCTCTCTCTCTCTCTCTCTCTCTCTCTCTCTCTCCCGGGTGACTCAACTCTGCTTTTTGTCACACTCTAATTCTCAACTCAACTCCTTCCTGTCATTGACGTCTTGGTGTGTCTTGAGTAACGTATTTAACCTAACCTATCATAGCTTACCTTACCTTATCTAACCTAATCTAACGTAACCTTAACTAATATAACCTAACTTTACCTTACCTTATCCAGTCTCACGTACCTTAACCTAACCGTATACAATCTTACCTAACATAACGTAACTTAACATAACCTAACATAACTTAACCTATCTTACCTTATCTAACCTTACCTAACCAAACTTTTCCTTTTATTACCTTACCTAATCTAACCTAAACTGGCTTAACTAAACGTAACCTAAACTTAATAATCAAATCCTATAAAACCTAACTTGCTTAATCTCATCTTTCCTTACCTTATCTTACCTAATACAGTAACCTAACCTAACCTTACATAACGTAACATGACCGTACTGCACCTTGCCAAACCTTCCCCAACTCTGCAATGCCGAAAAAAATACTGTACCTTACCTAACCTAACACAACGTAACACAACTTCATTTTAGTTAACATTACCTTACCTTACGTTATACTTTACTTTGCCTAACCTTACAACAGCACATCTAATCTTACCTAACCTAACGTAACCTTACCTTACCTAACCTAACCTAACCTAACCTTACCTAACCTAACCTAACAACACCACACCTAACCTTACTTAACCTAACCTAACGTAACCTAACCTTACCTAACCTAACCTAACCTAACCTAACCTAACAACACCACACCTAACCTAACCTAACCTAACCTAACCTAACCTAAGAACACCACACCACACCTAACCTAACCTAACCTAACCTAACAACACCACACCTAACCTAACCTAACCTAACCTAACCTAAGAACACCACACCTAACCTAACCTAACCTAACCTAACCTAACCACACCACACCTAACCTTACCTAACCTAACCTAACCTAACCTTGCCTAACCTAACCTAACCTAACATAACATAACCTAACCTTACCTAACCTAACACAACTTTATTTACATTGCATTACCTTACCTTACCTGATGTTACTCTACCTAACCTTACAATACCATACCTAATCTTACCTAACCTAATTAACCTAACCTTCACTTACTGGGATCACCTGAAGATCCGCCACCCCAGCCGCACTCGGGGTGGCAGATCTTCAGGTGAGACAATCTGGGGTGGTGGATCTTCAGGTGATCCCATACTTTTAATGAAGTAAACTTTTTTCTGCATTTTTTATATCCACTCAGTTTTTTAATGCGTTCATGTTGTTAGGTTAGGTTAGGTTAGGTTAGGCTAACCTAACCTAACCTAACCTAACCTAACCTAATTAGCCTTACCTTACCTGCCCCTGCCAACCCCTACAATACCTTACTTTATCTAACCTTACCTAAATTAACGTTTTCACCTTACCTTACCTTGCCTTGCCTAGTCCAGTCCAGTCAGCTAACCTGAATAAATCACAGTCGCTCTCCCCCTCAAAGCCTCATTAACGGATCCATATTTGTCTCAGCTTGAAGCGCGACTGGGAAATAGTGACGAGATGCGTGACCTCACAGGCAGCCAATTCATTGAATGATTGTGAAAGTGACGCGAGAGAGAGAGAGAGAGAGAGAGAGAGAGAGAGAGAGAGAGAGAGAGAGAGAGAGAGAGAGAGAGAGAGAGAGAGAGAGAGATGGACAATCACGCAGGTACACTGACAGACAGTCTGACAAACTGAGACGAACAGATTGAAAGACACACGCAGCAGGAAACAGACAGACAGACAGACAAACAGACAGACAGACAGACAAACAGACAGAAGACAGACAAACAGATAGACAGACAAACAGAAAACCAACCAACCAGCCAGCCAGCCAGCCAGCCAAGCAGACAGACGGGCTAGGAGAGAGCCAGACAGCCAGCCAGGCAGACAGACAGAGACAAACGGATAGATAAACAGCCAGCAGGAAAGTCAAACAGACAGGCATACGTACAGACACGGTGAGACACACACACACACGGACAGAGAGAGAGAGAGAGAGAGAGAGAGAGAGAGAGAGAGAGAGAGAGAGAGAGAGAGAGAGAGAGAGAGAGAGAGAGAGAGAGAGAGAGAGAGAGAGAGAGAGAGAGAGGACACACCATTTCCTCATTAACATATACAAAAAGAGAGATTAGGCCAGCAGGCACCCCGAAACCAGGATGACACCCCCTCCCCTCTCCCCTCCCCCCAATACCCTCACCCTGGCACCTACGCCCAATAATACACCAACCAGCACAGGTGCCACGCCTTGGGGGCCACAGGTGCGCGCCGCCGACCCCGCACACTGACACCTGACAACCCTGCTTCCTCTCCTCCTCCTCCTCCTCCTCCTCTTCCTTTTCCTTTTCCTCTTCCTCTGGGTCAAGTTAGTCCTGCTTTCTAAACCTACTCCTCTTCTTCGTTCTTTTCTTTCTTCTTCCTTTCGGTTCTCCTCCTCCTCCTCCTCCTCCTCCTCCTCCTCCTCCTCCTCCTCCTCCTCCTCCCCCTCTTCCTCTGCCACCTGTTCTCCCTCCTCTTCCTCTTCCTCTGGGTCAATCACCGGCCTCTCCATCACGCCTCGCTGCCCCCACCACGTCCACGTCGCCACCTTTCGTAACAGCGACCACCAACAACAGCAGCAGCAGCAATAACAATAACAACACCACCACCACCATAACATAACGCAGCGCCAGGGAAGGTCGGGTCCAGGGGGTGCTGAAGGCCACGCCGGAGCCACGTGTGTCGCCGCCCTGCCGTCAGTGGCTCGGGAGGCAGCTCTGGAGGGCAGCGAGGCGGTGCTGGAGGTATGGCCTTACATGGGGAGGGAAATAAAGAAAGAAAAAAAAAGACATGGACGCGGTTGAGTGCGTGGCTGGTGCGGTGGTGAATCAGCGGCGGCCCCAGCGCGTTCCCCTGCCACGCGCACGACGCCGCCTGGAACATCAACACCGCGTAACCTTGGTCTTCTTGATTTTTTTCACCAGATTTTTTGCCATGCACATCTCAGCCGTGAGGAAAAGTATGCAAGGCGTGGCCACCTTAACCGGCGGCTGCAGGAGTGACGCCAGCATGCTGCAGGGCCACAACAGCGAACAACGTCAGTGTGTTAGGAGTGTTTATCCCCTTTACCTCCTCCAGGCAGGCTAGCGGAGGACGGCGCGACACGAGAGCGGTACGAGACGCTCCCTCCAGGCCCGGCAGCAGGAGGGACGGGGCCGCGGGAGGCTCGGAGTCACCTCACGCCACTCGCTCCAAGCCTTCCTCGGGAGACTACGTTACTGTCACGCTGCTTCTGTGAGTCACGTGAGCTGCGGTGTCTCTAATTCGCTCCTGCCGGTTCAGGTGTGGCGAGTGTGGACGTGAGTGACTAGTGCTAAGTGTGAGGTGACGCCCTGCAGTGCCGCGCCCCTGGGAATGTGCCCCCACGCTGGACTGTCGAGGTGTGGCCTGACCAACAGCTATCACTTCAGGTAAGACGCGATCGATTTCCCCTCTGGTCACAGGTAAGGGAGCAGGGCCTGGTGTGTGTGTGTGTGTGTGTGTGTGTGTGTGTGTGTGTGTGTGTGTGTGTGTGTGTGTGTCTGGCCAGGGAGGGAGGAAGGGGAAAGGGGCGCCAGTGATAAGGCTGCAATGTTCCCTTAACTTTGTCGCCTCTTCGATTAAGTTCGCGAAGTTTGGTCCTCGTCCCTCTCATTCCTCCTGCCTTCCCTGCTGCCTCTCTCTCTCTCTCTCTCTCTCTCTCTCTCTCTCTCTCTCTCTCTCTCTCTCTCTCTCTCTCTCTCTCTCTCTCTCTCTCTCAGTAGCAGGAAAGGAATAGTCTCTTCTTGCAATCGATACCTGAATCAAGAAAGGATGTGCACAGAGACAGCGTGTGTGTGTGTGTGTGTGTGTGTGTGTGTGTGTGTGTGTGTGTGTGTGTGTGTGTGTGTGTGTGTGTGTGTGTGTGTGTGAAGATGAAATGTAAACTCAGTAGGAAAGTTTGTCACAAAGTTATGTGTGTGTGTGTGTGTGTGTGTGTGTGTGTGTGTGTGTGTGTGTGTGTTTACCTGCCGGCCGCCTTCCTTTCGTCTGAACACCTGTGGACTTGTTGAGCACAGGTAGATACGTAGATAGGAAGCAACACCTGCGGCAGAGACCCGCCTTCCCCCTCCTCACTGTGTTGATGACGGTGGTGGTGGTGATGGTGATGAAAATGGTGACAGTATAGTGACAATGGCGGTGCATGACGCATTCACTT
>NC_087159.1:26520000-26522500 GCF_035594125.1 Scylla paramamosain | reverse complement strand
TTCTCCTCCTCCTCCTCCTCCTCCTCCTCCTCCTCCTCCTCCTCCTCCTCCAGTTCCTCCTTTTCGTCTTCCTTCTCATGTACCGAATCTCTTCTTCATTGTTTTATCATTTTTTATTACGCCTTTCCTCCTCCTCCCACCTTTCCCCTCCTCCTGCTGCTTCGCCTTCTTCTGCTCCTGCTGCTGGTGTTCCGTGACGTGCCAAAAGGTCACGATAGGTCACAAGTCACGGAAGTGGTGCAAGTTTTATACTGGACATATTCAAAGGTCACCGCCAGCCTGTTAAGTCAGGTTTGGTTCGGTTTGGTTCGGTTTGGTTCGGTTTGGTTCGGTTTCGGTTAGGTTAGGTTTTGTTTCGTTTGGTTAGTTAGGTTTTGTTTAGTTTAGGTTTCGTTAGGTTAGGTTAGGTTAGATTAAGTTAAGTTAGGTTAGGTTTAGGTTAGGTTTAGGTTAGGTTAGGTTAAGTTTGGTTAGGTTAGGTTAAGTTTGGTTTGGTTAGGTTAGGTTAGGTTAAGTTAGGTTAGGTTAAGTTAGGTTAGGTTTAGGTTAGGTTTAGGTTAGGTTAGGTTAGGTTAGGTTAAGTTTGGTTAGGTTAGGTTAGGTTAGGTTAGGTTAGGTTAGGTTAGGTTAAGTTTGGTTGGGTTTGGTTGGGTTTGATTTTATTTCCTTTGATCTGGGTTGAAATCTTTCGTGGGAGAGACAATTAGTGTGCATTTTTCTTTACGATTTTTCTTCTACTTTACTTTTATAACAATGAGTCCTCCTCCTCTGCGCCGGAAAAGACGAAACAAAAGAACAGAATACGCTCCTTAAAATGAAACCGCAAATCAACACCTGAAGAATAAGCAAATGAGAAGAAGAAAAAAATCAGCACAATCATCAGGAAAAATCGCCTCACCACCACGCACCACCAGGCACCACCACGCACCATCACCACCATCACCACCCTCTCCACTGACTCACTTTTAACTACACTATAGATCAATGCACCGCTTTTAACTCTCCTATCCCGACCTTTAAACCTTCCATAATTAGGCCTAACTCCCCCCTCCCCCTCTCTCTCTCTCTCTCTCTCTCTCTCTCTCTCTCTCTCTCTCTCTCTCTCTCTCATCAGAGGCTCACCTGCCGACCTAATTGCACCTGAGGGATTGCCAGGTAAACGATTCCTAATGACAAAGGCTTATTACGGGTAGTTCATTGTGAGGCTGAGTGTGGTGGTGGTGGTGGTGGCGGTGAAAAAGAGAAAAAGACAAAGAAAAATGAGAAAAATTATGAAAGGAAAAAAGAAAAGTAGTAGTAGTAGTAGTAGTAGTAGTAGTAGTAGTAGTAGTAGTAGTAGTAGTAGTAGTAGTAGTAGTAGTAGTAGTAGTAGCAGCAGCAGCAGCAGCAGTAGTAGTAGTAGTAGTAGTAGTAACGAATAAATTATAATAGGAGAAACGTCATTGTTATTCGCATTACGTAAAATATCTAACTTACTATCATCATCATCATCATCATCACCCCCACCACCACCATCACATCACCATCACGTCTGCACTGCGACAAAGTAATCAAATGAAGAAAAACTACTTTGTAATATGAAGAAGGAGGAGGAAGAGGAGGAGGGTGAGAAGAGTAACCTCAGAATGAACAAGGAAAAGGTGAAAAGAAAAAAACAAGAAAGTATAACAAAAATTGATGATGAAGAAAAGAAACAAAGAGAAAAAAAGAGATACAAAGAGGAGGAGGAGGAGGAGGAGGAGGAGGAGGAGGAGGAGGAAACGAGGTATTGTCCTTCCACATGATGAAATGGCGGTGTTTGATTCCACTTTTTTCTCTCTCTCTCTCTCTCTCTCTCTCTCTCTCTCTCTCTCTCTCTCTCTCTCTCTCTCTCTCTCTCTCTCTCTCTCTCTTGGTATGACTTTTTCTCTTCAACATTTGCGTGTTTGTTTATTTGTTTAAAAGTCTGACCCCATGCCGTGTGTGTGTGTGTGTGTGTGTGTGTGTGTGTGTGTGTGTGTGTGTGTGTGTGTGTGTGTGTGTGTGTGGAGAGTGGGGAAGGAAAGAAGGAGGAATCTGAAAATGAATAAGAAAGAGAGGAAGTAATAAAAAGTATGATAAAAAAATACGAAAACTGAAGAAACTAATGAATGGATGAAAGAAAGAAAGAGAGAAAGAAAGAAAGGAGGAACAAGAGAAAGGAAGGAATACAGATGGAAGGAAAGAAGGGAAAGAGGAAGGAATGAAGCGCAATAGAGAGCATTTTAATCTTGGGTGAAACACACACACACACACACACACACACACACACACACACACACACACACACACACACACACACACACACACACACACACACACACACACACACACACTCCATTAACTGTTACAAGGGATAATATTTTGCAGAGGAGGAAGAGGAGGAGGAGGAGGAGGAGGAGGAGAACGAAGATTAGAAGAAAGGGGTGAAGGAAAGAAGGAAGGACAAGGAGGTTAGAAAAATAGGGAGGAGGAAGGATGA
>NC_087159.1:26507500-26512500 GCF_035594125.1 Scylla paramamosain | reverse complement strand
TTTTTTTTCTCTCTCTCTCATACGCATTACGAGAGTGGAGGTGATGTTGTTGGTGATGATGGTGTTGGCATGTAGTAGTAGTAGTAGTAGTAGTAGTAGTAGTAGTAGTAGTAGTAGTAGTAGTAGTAGCAGTAGCAGTAGTAGTAGTAGTAGTAGCAATAAAATTATGAATACGGAACGAATAACTATCATTTCCTACATACGCGGGAGAGAGAGAGAGAGAGAGAGAGAGAGAGAGAGAGAGAGAGAGAGAGAGAGAGAGAGAGAGAGAGAGAGAGAGAGAGAGAGAGAAACGGGTTCAATGAGATGTGAATCGAGTTCTGATAACAGACTGACATGCTGATGAAGGGCAGGAGGAGGAGGAGGGGAAGAGGAGGGGAGGAAGAGGAGAAGGAGGAGGTAAAAGGAACAGAGGGGAAATGGAGAGGAAGGTGTGTGGTTGTTAGCTAGTTGTGTGAACGAGTGAATGAGCGAGACTTGTGTGAGGCATGAATACGTGTATGAGTGAACGAGCTAGGCTTCAGTCATAAGTGTTAAGTGGAAGTGCGCGGCCTGGCGCCGGGAGATCACCTACCTCCAGCCTTCTGTTCACACCTTCTGTGAATAAACACCTGCACTGTTACCTGCGTTTCCTGTGCCCCTGCTGGTCAAGAGTCTAACATGGCGCAGTGAGTAGGATCAGGACAAGGCTGCAGTGGGTACGGCGCAGAATGGAGAAGCAGTTGGAGGCGCTGGCTGCCCTGCTAGCGCGACAGTCGGAGCAGAGTCAGGCTCTGCTAGCGCGACAGTCGGAGCAGAGTCAGGCTCGCGAGGAGCGTTTAACCCAGCTGCTGGAGAGAGTGGGGACACAAGCTCCCAGTCGCACCACGGCGAGCAATGAAGGCGAAACCACAGCCCGCAGCACGTCTACCCAGGGCGCGAGGTTCCTGACGTCCGCCACCATCATTCCTCACTTAACGGCGTCAGCATCTTTACGTGAGTTCGACACGTGGCGCCATAAGTTTGAAGGATACGTAACCCTCGCCAGGATAGACTGTCTCTCCCTGGCTGAGCAGAGGGCGGCACTCGCTGCTGTCCTAGACGACGAGTGGACCCGTACACTTCGCTACGGGATAAGCTTACCGAGAGACGCGGAGTTAAGAACCATCCTCGATGCAATGTGTGAGTACCTGCGAAGCCAGCGCAACATCATCATGGATAGAAGAGACTTCTACTCCCGCGTGCAAGAAACGCAAGAAGGTTTTGACGACTTTTTATGTGCTGTAAAGGAAATCGCCAATTTCTGTGACTTTTGCGACCAGTGCATAAACCATCAGCTGCGTGACAGAATTGTCGTTGGGACACGAGACGAAGTGGCTCTGAAACGCATGCTGGAAAACAAGAAACTCACCCTTGAAAACGCCATAGATATTTGCAGAGCATCAGAGAGCGCTAACCAGTGTAGTGCAGTACTAAGGGGCGGCTCTCACTCTTCGAGCCATGGTGTGAACGCTGTCTCGAACTACAGGAAGGGCAGTTTCGGGGGCTCAAGCCCCACGGGCTGTTATCGTTGTGGCAAAGATTGTCGCAGTGACAAAAGCGATGCCAGGCAATAGATAAAGTGTGTCGTAACTGCGGGAAAAGAGGGCATTTTGCGAGTGTATGTCAGCAGACAGTGAGGAAACGACGAGGAGCTTCGAGGAGTTCCTCAACTGTCTCTCCTCATCGCGGTGCAGGCCCGAGGCGGGGAGCCAGTGCCAGTGTATACCAGCTCTTATCAGGCGTATACACAAAGACGGTGACGGCACGACCTGCGCCCCAGGTGCTCATTACTGCCACACATCCCGCTGGAAGAGACAAGATTACGTGGACTCCTGACTCTGGGGCCGAAACGACCGTTATTGGCCTCGACACGGCAACACTCCTTGGAATCCCGCCCTCCAGCTTGGCGCCCGCTGATGGTGATGGACTTTATGCTGCCGGTAATCACCCCCTCACCTGTGTAGGAACTTTCTCGTCGCACTTGCAACTGGGCGACAGGGAAGCTGAGACTGTTGTGAGCGTGGTGAAGGAGGTGAAGGGGCGCTGCTTAGCTGGTACGATTCCATCGCTCTCGGAATCCTCCCCGAAGATTTTCCGGCTCAAATCCGACCGCTACGCGGGGAAGAACAGCGCACCGGCAACAGCTCCATCAAGTACCCGACCGCCTCGCAGCCACCTCTATCTACGCCCACAGAAGTGATCAGCTGGCCTCATTCCTACGACCCACCGCCACAGCAGCGTGCGGGGCACGCTGCTGCTGTGATCAAGGCCTTTCCCAGCGTCTTCGAAGCAAAGGAAGGTTTACGTGCAATGGCTGGTGGATCCATGGCCATCGAGTTGACAGACGACGCTCGACCCTTCGCCGTAACAGCATCTCGTACAATCCCTTACAATTGGCGTGAAGAAATTAAGAGCCAGTTGGAAGAGCTGCTTAACAAGGGAATCATCGAGAGTGTGGACTACCCCTACGGCATGGTGCCACCCCATTGTGCCTGTCCCAAAAAAGACATCTGGTGTAAGGCTGTGTGTTGACCTGACACGACTCAACCGTTACGTGAAGAGGCCCGTGTATCCAGTGCGCTCACCTCATGACGCCATCGCCTCGATCGGGACCGGAGCAGTTTGGTTCACCACTCTTGATGCCAAGATGGGGTATTTTCAAGTCCCCATTAGAGAAGAAGACCAGGATTTAACCTGCTTCATAACACCTTGGGGTCGGTACAAGTTTCGGCGAGCGGTTATGGGTCTCGTCTCGTCTGGAGACGAGTATAACCGTCGAGGAGACCAAGCTCTCGGCGACATACCTAACACCATCAAGATCGTGGACGACATCCTGGCCTATGACTCCACCTACAGTGCGCACTTAGCCCATGTCATTCAGATTGTGCGGCGGTGTGACCAGCACGGCATCACTCTCAACCCACAGAAGTTTACATTCGCGGAAAGAGTGGTAGATTACTGTGGTTACTCTGTTTCTGGACAAGGCTACACGACAGACTCAAAGAAAGTTAAGGCAATCTCTGACTTCCCACGACCACAGCACATCACCGACTTACGATCATTCATGGGTCTTACAAACCAGCTTGGAAGCTTTTCTCCTGCTGTGGCTGCAGCTGCACAACCCCTCAGAGATCTCTTACGCCCGAAGAACAGTTGGTGCTGGTCTCCTAACCATGAAGAGGCGTTTGAGAAGGTGAAACAGTGTCTCGTCAGCCCACCTGTCTTGGCATACTTCGACCCATCATTACCAACGATGCTACAGACTGACGCCTCAAGGATGCACGGATTTGGATTCGTTCTCCTGCAGAAGCACAGTGACCAGTGGAAGATGGTGCAATGCGGGTCAAGATTTGTTACAGACACAGAGAGCCGCTATGCAGTAATAGAGTTGGAAATGGCTGCAATCGTCTGGGCAGTCAGGAAATGTGGCACCTACCTGAAAGGACTCCCTCACTTCGATCTAGTGCTCGACCACCGCCCCCGCTGATACCTCTCCTCAATAGCAAGTTGTTGGGAGAAATAGAGAACCTGCGGCTGCAGCGCATGAGGGAGAAGCTTGCTCAGTATTCTTTCACAGCAAGCTGGCAAAAGGGATCGACACACTGTGTGCCCGACGCCCTCTCACGTGCTCCAGTACAGGACCCAGTGGAGGAAGAGGATGCTGCTACTTCTGGTGACCTCGACCCTCTCCACTCAGCGGTCATCTCAGCGTTATCTGCCACCAATGAGGACGGCGTCCGCTTAGCACCACTCCAGGATCAGACTGTGGAAATGGTACGTGCCGCAGCAGCAAGAGACGGGGAGTACTGCTTGCTCAAGAACGTCATCATCGAGGGCTTCCCTGATCATTGCCACGACCTCGATCACCGCTTGCGTACGTACTGGCCGGTGCGCAGTCTGCTGGCCGTAGACGACGACCTGGTGGTTTACGGGCCGAGGCTTCTTATTCCTCACAGCCTCCGCCGAGAAACACTAGAGCGACTCCATGACAGTCATCAGGGGATGGAGCGCACCAAGCGACGGGCCCGACAAACGGTGTACTGGCCTGGTATGGACAGAGACGCTGAGAACGCTGCTTCTGGATGCTCACTATGCCGTCCACTCCTACCAAGCCAAGCCAACGAACCTCTCTGGCAGGACACGGACACACCCAGCAGGGTGTTTGAGTCAGTTTCTGCAGACTACTTCCACGCAGCAGGCCGTACATACCTCGTGTATGTAGATCGCTTGTCTGGGTGGCCTCACGTGTCTGCATGCTCACGTCCAGCATCGGCTGATCAGCTCGTTCGTGTCCTTCGGGGTGTGTTCGCCGACACGGGCGTGCCTGTTCTCCTGAGGACTGACGGTGGACCGCAGTTCACTTCTTCATCGGTACGGCGCTTCCTGGCTCGATGGGGGGTGGAGCATCGTGTATCTTCACCTCATTATCCACGCTCCAATGGTCACGCCGAGGCAGCGGTCAAGTCCGTGAAGAAGCTGATCCTCACGACCACACAGCAGGGACACCTGGACGAGGATGCGTTCGCTCGCGGGTTGCTGGAACTGCGCAACACTCCGAGGGCGGAAGGGCGATCACCAGCACAAGTCCTCTTCGGTCATCCTATGAGGTCCTGTGTCCCGGCTCATCATCGCTCATACGCTCAGCAGTGGCAGCGCGCTGCTGATGAGTGCGACGCCAAGGCAGAGCGACTGAGGAAGAAAGCGAAACTTCGCCACGACGCGTCCGCCCGTACTCTTCCTCTCCTGCACCTCGGTGGCCACGTCGACGTTCAAGATCACACGACAGGCCTCTGGGATCGCCTGGGTGTCATCGTGGCTGTTGGGCGAAGGAGAGACTACCTCATCAAGATGGGCAGCGGTCGCGTGATGTGGCGTAATAGAAGACACCTACGCCCACACAGACCTCTTGCTCCCCTTCCTGTCGAGCAGCACACCGCTCATGGCGGTGCAGCGCTTCAGCATCAGGGTCACGAGGAACA
>NC_087159.1:26432500-26492500 GCF_035594125.1 Scylla paramamosain | reverse complement strand
GTTGCCATGAGTCACCGCGCCCTTCACACCTCGCTGCCCAAGGCCACCAGCCGCCCCATATGCCCCTCCCGCCGCACCTCGGCTCCCACGCCCTGTGGTCCCTTCCTTTACAAGTCAGCAGTGGGTTCGTCCTGGATTACGAGAAGACACGAGGCGGGGCAGGGAACCAAGGTCAAGGCAGCCCAGCCCAGCCCGGGATTACTATTAAGGGAGGAAGAGAAAGCCCCGCCCGCCTATTAGTCTAGTTATAAGTCTGCTTACTTCCTTTGACCGTGTAATACATTCAGTAACATCCTACAACGCATGCGGAAAGAGGTCAACACGATAAAGCGATATGCTTTATCATTCAGTAATAATACTTGAGTCTCATTCAATTAAACAAATATACATAGGTACATTTTTTCCTGGTAGCTTCGTATGGTTCCTGCGTAGTACTGTACATCACTACTATTGTAATCGTTATTTTTAGAGTGAGTAAAGAGACATTTTGAGGAATATGATTTTCCTGACCCTATAAAAGTATAACACCAAGTGTGAGTAATTAACTGGTTTAAACGTCGGGTAATTAAGCCAGTGATTTGCAAATTATATCCAATGTGCGCCGCGGAATTTTCCTAGTTAGGTATGCGTTCTTACATGTGTGCCTTTTAGTAGGCCTGCACTGCACTGACTACAGGGTTGATGCGCCGTCGAACTCGTTTAATGCGCCTCTAAGCAACAGTTTGAGGACAATTGAGCTATGCAGTGACGGTGCTCGAACCGGTCATTTAATCACGGCGCAAATCCCTGCGAAATATTTACCTGTAACACCATCGCAATACCCAGCTGTGGAATTCACTGCTAATGACATTGTGACACTCAATTCTATTTCAGTGACATTCGACGATTAAAACTAAAATAGAGCAACAGGCAGCAACAAGCGCTAACAAAGTCTAATTTACTCGTTCAATCCTTCTGTTGTCGGTGGTCTTTCGAAACTATATCTTTTAGTGACCTAATTATGATCCACTTTTGTGTTCCTCCCACAACAAACTAACTCCTATAAATATGAAAAGAATAATAATACCGAAAATGTGGGATTAAATGTTCACCAAGGAAGGGAAAAATTTACACTCCTATCTAGTTGGCGGCGCCACCGTTTCACCTTTACACTTCCATCTGATTCATTAGATTAGAATATCTCTGATTATACTAAAAACTTGCACCACATCCTTTCACTATGCCAGGTGTTCATGTTTAATAAGCGTCTGTGCGAGCAAAAAGCTCTTCCTTTCCCATACTCTCGATAGCTTGCCTCAATCCCCCCAGCCCCAACCCTCCCAGTAATTACCGCTGACGTGGGCAGTCACAGTACACAAAACTCATCTGACCTCCCAGTGTAATCCATCTCTTCCCTACCTTGACATTAGCGACATAAGTTATCCGTATCATAAACGGACGGCAAACAAACAAACAACTGCAAACAACTAGCGTCACCAACAGTCGCTTTCCACCAAGACCAAAACATGAAACCATGACCTTGCATGAAACTTCATAAAACTGCATGTACTCACCCACTAAGGTCAGACGGCCAGATGTCACAGTGTTCTTAAGCAAGATGTGATTCATCAGCGTCAACAGAACCTGCCCACATACACTTCCGCACACCACAAGCCCCACTTCCTCCCCACAGTGTCTCCACTCACCGTCCTCGACACGTCAACACTGACCGACTGCTTGGACTGGTGCCATTATCACATACACCACCAGTAATTGGTAGCATTCAAGGATAATTATTACTATAAACGATTTTCATAAATAACATGTATTTCTACCGCATCTAATAATACTGTGTGCACGTACAAAAACCAATGACAATTCGTTTTCTTCCCTATTGTCTTTGGGGTAAGAAAGGAGAGGCGGAAGAAGTTGTATGTCTATGCCTGTGTTATAGTGTGCTCTTTTAAAGAGACGGTGGAAAAGGATACATAGTTTCACATGTATGAGTTTATACCGGTTTCATAACTGCTCTTGTCAGAAGACGGTGGAAAGGGTAACGTACAAGAGCTAATACCACTCTCATAACTGTTCCTGTCAGTGTGGTGGTATGTTACAGGCTGACGAACATTACATACTTTCTTTCCAGGTCATAACGCAGAGAAGCGCCGCCGCCTCTCGAGGTCTCTCCCTTGCCTCCCCGCGAGCGGTGAGGAGAGACCACCGCCAGGGAAAGTAAAGTCGTTAAGGGACTTACATCACCGGCAAGCTGCTCAGGGCCGCCCTCAGGGGAGCGCACAAGACAGCGCCCCCAGATATGGATGTGTGTGAGCTGGGAGGAACGTGGGGGCGGCACATGGTCCCGCCCTTCTCGTGCGATGACGTGGGCGTGGATCGCAAGCCTTTCGAGAGCACCATGCCCTTGCCCGACTCCAGCCACGCCGTCCAGCAGCTGCACGCCCTCCTGCCCACCAGGCCTGATGTGGGTGAGTACGAGTGTGCTGGGCTATAAACAATACAGCGGCAAGGATTTGGGACAGTAGTGGCCTTTATCTATTTGTTTATTTATTTTTTTTATTTAATGTTATTTTGTCTAGTTTTGTTTTTTAAATATATTTGTTTATCCATTTTTGTTTTATTTTATTTATTTATTTGTATTTATTTATTTTTTCATTTTTTTATTTATTTATTTATTTATTTATTTATTTTTTTTGTGTGTGTGAGAATTTAAAATCATTCACACATTTATACAGTAGCTTTTGTCCTTGTCTTTATTGAATATCTCATGTTACACACAATAGACAGACTATCACTGAAATATCATGATATACTGACAGAAGACTGAATATTTGAATCAGAAATAAGTCAAGTACATGTATACAAAACCTGGCCACACTTCCAGTCAAATGATATAAAAAATAATGGTAGTAACAAAATCAAACATGACATATACATTCCGAATTTGTTTCCAGCTTTCCTCAGAACGGACCCTGCTTTCTTGATGCGCTTCCTTCGAGCCAGGAAGTTCAGAGTGGGAGACGCCTTCCTGCTGCTGTGCCACTATTTTGAGTACCGCCAGCGCCACAGAGATCTTTTCCGGGGCCTCAACGTGGGCGGCGAGTGTGACGGCAAGGGTGAAACAGCCATCCAGACAGCCCTTCTAGACGGGCTGCCAGGAGTACTGGCTGAGCGGGACCCCTGTGGAAGGCCCGTTATAGTCCTCCTTGCCTCCAATTGGGACCACACAAAGTAAGCATCTCACTTGCTAAACTCGTGCCCTTCAGTGGCATCTTATCACATCCATCTATATTAATGATGTTGCTTGACTCAAGACATGCCACCTCTGTCTTATTATGAAGTATGATCATACATACATCTACTAATCATTTCCTTTTTTGTAGTATAGTTCCTGTGTACAATGCAAATTACTGATATGAGATGAATATTAAAAACAGCAAGGTATATACTGTACCTTCTGCAATATTGCTATATTCACTTTTATCTCCCATTGTTAACATGAAACTTTAAACTACTGGCCCAGCTTTCTAATGCATGACCCTACACATGACCTAAATACTAACCCAAGTCAAGGAGACATTTATGAGAGAAGCATCCTTTCATGGCCACTTGAATTATACATAAAATGACAATCTGTTAGGACCAATTATTACTTTCTTTCCTTGGAGTGATGGAAATAAGATTGTTTCATTCTCCTCTCTTAAATATTCTTTACTGTTTTTTCTTGTAAATTTGGGAAAGATTATTTCATTCTTTTCTCTTGAATATTCTTTACCTCTTTGCCTTTTATTTTGAGAAAACAAAATTACCTAGTTCTTCTCTCATGAATATTTTTACTGTTACTTCTTTACTTGTCTTCTTTTGGGTGGTAAAATAAAAAACACAATAAGCCACCACTAAGATCTCATCCAGCATCCATTTGCCAGGTATGACGTGAGAACAGTGTACCAGGCAGTACTGCTGACCCTGGAGAGGCTGGTGGAGGATGAGGCAGTGCAGTCCAATGGAGTGGTAGCCATCCTCGACTGGTCCAACTTTCCAGCCAGACTAACCACCAGTTTATCACCAAAACTTCTCAGGCTCATGCTGGATGGACTGCAGGTGACTCCATTATTACTTCTGTCTACTGAACTCAGAAGAAATACATAGTCCTGATCTCAGGCCTTGTCCTTTTTGAGCCTCATACTAATAATACTTGTTTACAATTACCTCATGTATTGGTGATCTGTGTTGTGTGTGTTTATATGCATGTCTTTGTGACCATTGAGGATCATCTCCACAATCACTACAAGATCAAAACAGCAGAGACAGACAGAGAGAGGGAGAGACATAGACAGGGTAATCTCATGCATACCCCATGGCAGTAGAGACAGACAGAGAAAAGGAGAACCAGAGACAGGATAGTCTTACATATACATACATAGTCCTTAACACTCACATTTCTCCTCTAATTTTTTCCACAACAGGATGCTTTCCCACTGCGTCTGGGAGCCCTGCACCTCATCAACCAGCCCTGGTATGTGGAAGCAGCCCTGGGTCTTGCTCGTCCATTCCTCAAGGAGAAACTGCGCTCAAGGGTCAGTTTTGCATACAAATAAAGGACGAGATTTACTACAGTATTGTATCTAAAAGTTGATTTGAAGTAAAATATGGCTGGAGTAGAAAATGGTATATACATTTGTAAAGCTCAAATTACATGATAAATTGAAGCCATCTCAATCACTTTTCACATATTCTTTGCAGATACATGTTCATGGGAATAATTTAGCAAGATTGCATGCCCAAGTGCCACCAAGGCTCCTGCCTGCTGAGCTCGGAGGAGAGGGAGGAGAGTACCATGCACTCACCTGGGCCTCCACCATGCTTAACTACACACCTGCTCAGCAAACCACTGAAAAGACTACACCAGCCTCCCCAACCACTCCTACACCAGAGCCTCCAAAAGCTGTGCAGAGTACAGATGTCAAAACTACTACAGTCAATGCAAAGACTAACTCTTCCCTCCTAGATACCACAGAATGCTCACCCAACACAGCAGCAGACTCCCAGAGCACCCCTCTGGTGACCAAAAGTGAAAGTACTGTTGAGCCAAGTAAAAGTTTTACCTCAATGTTGTTTGGGTTGAGTGACTCTAACAGTGCCACCAAAAATGGTAATGTTAGTGAGGGAGAAGATACCTCATTGAAGTCTCATTAGAGATACAGTTATCAAAGCAAGATGTATAATGGAAATCAATTTGATACAAGACTCTCATTTTACATACATTGAAAAGCTTTCACCAAGAGTTTTGCTTTAAAAGCTGCAGTATCAGCTTATGTTCTAGATTGCATGTGGTGCCGGTGAAAGTTTGACATAATGAACATTTGTGTACTTTGTTCTTCCTGAACCATATATATATATATATATATATATATATATATATATATATATATATATATATATATATATATATATATATATATATATATATATATATATATATATACAATACTTTCACTTGGAAGTTATTTATTTCTCCAGTGCACAAGATGTTTTTGTGTGTTATTACCTATGTGCTTACTCCTGAAAATCCATTTATTTTTTATAAGAATTTTCTGGCAAATGCTAATGTTTACATGAACTACAACACTCTTGCATGGAGCCTTCACTGTAATGTTAAACTGTTCTAGTCTTTTGTATGTACTGAGAATTCATGACAATATGATGGTAAGGCATTGCCCTCAAGGGAGAATTGTGATGACCCCGTCAAGGTTATCTCTTAGTGGTAACATCGTGTAAACTGACCGGAGATTCACCCAAAAGAATCCTTTCTACATCATATGTTATCATTTTCTTTAATTTTGATATGTGGAATAATTACATAATCAAAATGTAGTATTCTGACATGACCTATATTGAGCTAAAAAAGATTAGAAGAAAATTGGATTGAAATTCTATAATTCAGTCAATATGGGCTACAAAAGTACTGCACAAGTGTAAACTTCACTTTATTGTAATTTCTCTCTCTCTCTCTCTCTCTCTCTCTCTCTCTCTCTCTCTCTCTCTCTCTCTCTCTCTCTCTCTCTCTCTCTCTCTCTCTCTCTCTCTCTCTCTCTCTCTCTCTCTCTCTCTCTCTCTCTCTCTCTCTCTCTGTGTGTGTGTGTGTGTGTGTGTCAGAGAAATAAAGGAATTAAAGCTCTCCATTTGTGGTCAGTTATGAACTAATCATATCAATACAACCATTTGTACACAAAATATCTCAGTCATATTTTGGCCCAACTATTGTTTTCATATACTTATTCATAACTTATTACTAGTCAAGTGTTCCCCAAGAAAATATTTGAGATTTCCTCCTTATAGCCTATGATTTCTCTTTGTATCTGTTTGTTTGGCAACATATCAGAAAGGTTTCTTCAGATCCACCTGTCCCATCACAGTGGCAGGTGATGGTCTCAGGTGCTCATCCCATCCACAGGCATTTCAGTTTGTCATATCCAAGAGTACGAATTTCATAACAACGGTTATGCATTTTATTCTGGTCTTTATGATTAAGAAAATTCCTTAATACTTTTTTTTTGCAGAGCATCAATAACTTACATTCAATACAATATAAAATTAGAAGATATGAATGTATTCAGTGATGCCAAGGATAACTTTTGTTTACCATTATTCAAGCTGCTGTACTGCAGGCATAGGCACACATTGTACTCCAGAGTTTGATAAATGTATGTACTGCAGTGTTTGTATAACTATTTCTATTTTAAGCAAGCAAATGTGACTTCTTCCTGTACAAGATTGAAATCAAATTATGATGATTACTTGTATGTGGTTTATGTCATGATTTCAGCCAGACCTTGAAGAAACCTATTCACAAGATGTATAAAGGCTTTTAAGTGATGGGCTTTGAAAAATGCCAGTGTAGGCAAGTAAACAGTAAACAAATGTTAATTATGATTTTCAGTATACATGTGTATAATTTTTACTAGGCAATAAACTTTTATATAAAATATATTAGACCCTTATCATACTTTGATAAATATGCTCTTGAATCCAACTCTGGGAGCAAGGTGCACTGAACGTTTCAATGAGAACCTCCCTAGCAACACTTCACACTGCTGGCACCTCTCCCACTACTTCTTATCTCTGTGCCACAGGGGGTAAAAATACACATTTCTATATTTCTGGCACTTAACAAGAAATTACCAGTAGCCACAAATCATTGCCACTAAAAAAATCTTTGGGCATTTGAAAAAAGAAAGTGAAAATCCATGAAAATTAAAGTGCAAATCTCCATTAGTTTTTATCATGGTATCCAAATGTAAATGGATGTGTATTACTAGTACTTGAAATAATGAAAACATGTGAAAAGAGCCATGACATCACTTTCTGGCATGACCAAACTAAAATCTAATAAGTTATATGAAAGAAAAAAATGTAACCATCCTGAAGAGAGGAACTAAGGTTTGACACATTTCAAAGGCATCTCTATAAGGAGGATTTCAGCCAGGTACATGGAAGGGAAAAAGCTATTACAGTATTAATATAGACAATAAATAACAGCTAGTTATTAGTGATTTCGGAAAGAAAAAAAAGAAAGGGTAAGTAAGGCTTCTGGAAACTTTATAATGTTTATGGAATAGGATGTATATGTTCATGTTTTGTGAATGAGGCATAACAACCATGAGTAGCACATACTTAGATCTAATATAACTCCATATATCTTGATTCAGTGCTTTAAGCACAAGCTCTTTTCTTGTATCAATTAAAAAAAGTATACTTCATAAATAAATTTAATGTCATTCATACATTGATACATAACCTCACAATACAGCAGACACATACACATACACTTCTGTATATGGGCTGCACAAGATCCACAACAAAAGAAGAATGACTAGACAAAATTTTCCTGATCGAATGAAAGTTCTAAAAAAAAAAAACAAATTTGGCATTACATTCTAAAATTAATCAAAACATTTTTAGAAGAGAAGATACAAACTCCACATTGTAACGCAATAACTCCTTCTGACACGGTAACTATACAGCTCAAAGACTTTACTTGGCCTTGCCCTGAGCAGCCACAGCTTCCATGGCCTTGCGCACCGTCTCTTCATCACCAAGGAACTTCATGGACACAACTGGCTTCAGGTTCTCATCCAGCTCATATACAAATGGGATGCCAGTGGGAAGATTTAGACCCATGATGGCTTCGTCCGACATGGCTGTAACAAAATGTTGTTTATTTCACTCTGTTCCCTTCACTGCCTCTTTCAATAGTAAACACTTATCCTCCAATTCTGGATGATCATTTTGATCTTTCTTTTGAGATTGACACTCTCAGTGGCACTCTCAGTGGGCCTCTTTTTTTTTCTCTCTCATTTTATTGCCCTTGGCTGGTGCCTCTTTTATGTAAAAAAAAAATAATAAAAAAACTCTGGAGCTCTTTACACATTTCTTACTTCCCCCTCCCTACAACTTGAACAGTTTTAAAAATAAGAATATAAAGACACCTTTGGAATTATACTGGCTAACTTTTTGGAATACTATTTGTTTCTTTTTTCTATTTATAATCTACATTGATATCGAATGCTTAAGAGTAAAAGAAGAGACATCCAGAGTATGTTTGAGAAGAAGGTGTGTCTTAGTATGAAGTGAAGGTGTGATATAAAGGAAAAGTGAAGGTCAGTCTGGAAGGAAGAGTCAAAGAAATCAGGTATAGTTTTCCCTTACAAATTGCATAGAAAATCTGCTAGTAGTATACTCACAGTCCAGGTGCTTAACAATGCCACGGAGGGAGTTTCCATGAGCAGCAATGAGGATCTTCTTTCCTGACTTCATCTGGGGCACAATGACGTCATTCCAGTAGGGCAGAGTGCGCTGAATAGTCCTGTGAGATGAAAATAAATAGACTAAGGTATTTTCATAATATTTTATAGTTTTCTTTCCCTAAATGAAAAGAAATTCCCAATGATATATCTTAGCATGGAATTTTACAGAGAGAGAGAGAGAGAGAGAGAGAGAGAGAGAGAGAGAGAGAGAGAGAGAGAGAGAGAGAGAGAGAGAGAGAGAGAGAGAGAGAGAGAGAGAGAGAGAGAGAGAGAGAGAGAGAGAGAGAGAGAGAGAGAGAGAGAGAGAGAGAGAGAGAGAGAGAGAGAGAGAGAGAGAGAGAGAGAGAGAGAGAGAGAGAGAGAGAGAGAGAGAGAGAGAGAGAGAGAGAGAGAGAGAGAGAGAGAGAGAGATTCAAGCATGCAAGGACAGGAGCACATGAAGATGTGCTGCAGCTGTACAATTAAGGAGCTTCTATGAAAGATGAACCTTAATCAGTAAAATGAAACATATCCAAAGAAACAAAAATAAATCATGTGAATAATAATTTTAAGAACATTAATTTTTTATCCAGTATTTGACATATCCACCAAATTACTTACAGCTTCAGAGATTCAAACATGGGGAACTCTTCTTTGCTGGGGCCATCAGCATAGCGGGGGTCTTCCACAATTTCCTTGTAGTGAGGGTTGCTCTCATCCATTGGGGGAGGAGGAATGTCAAAACTGCGCCGCCAGATTTTCACCTGAGAGTATAAAAGTACATTGTACAGGAAAACATAGTGTATTGTAGTTCTTCTATCCTTCATTGAGGTGAATATAATGCAAAAAAGCCTCATCTGAACCAATATTGAAGTAAATCTAATAAAATGTATTCCAAACTTCCTGCCAATAAATTTCCAGTGTGACCCAAGCAAAGTTCTCCCTTTCAACACCACCCACCTGCTCTTCACCGTGCTTCTGGGCGGTCTCAGCCTTGTTGAGGCCAGTAAGGCCACCATAGTGACGCTCATTGAGACGCCAGGTCTTCTGGATGGGGATGTCCTTCTGGTTAATCTCCTCCAGAATGGCATCAAGGGTCTTGTTGGCCCTGGTCAATACAGAGGTGTGGGCAAGGTCAAACTTGAAGCCGGCATCCTTCAGTGCCTTCCCAGCGGCATGAGCCTCCTTCACACCTGCAGCCAAAACCATCCATTTAATGTTGCTTAACTTACAGAAACTTGCAACAAAGGGGACACAGAAAAGACACTTCACTTAATCAAGCCACTTAAATACTGACAGACTTTCATGACAATCATACTATTATTCCTAATGCTCAGCCACAGCAAAATAAGTTGAGACTATTTAGCAGGCACTCATTTGATCATCATACACCGACTGTTCATGTGCAGAGACCTATCTTAAGTGTCACATGATTGCTTCTTCCTAAATCAGACCCCAAATCTGGGGTAAGACTAACTTCATAACATAATGGTTCTGTCGCCCTTCCTCCCTAGATCCCCAGCAAATAATTAGCCTGACCTAAACTTACTGAAAAAAAAATCCTAAAAAGAGATTGATTGTTTTTACAGTCATCAGAATTAATGTAACCAGACAAACCTTCCATACATCAAGTTCAAAGTAGGTGAAGTCAGCAGGTGCGTTGGATTACACAAGTAAAGTCAAATAATCTGTGATTACTGATTAAATAACCTAAGAACTGGTTTCGTCATGATCAGCAAAAGAACCATTTCATTATATTATATTAGTAAATAATTTTCATGTCAAGGAAGAAATAGTAATTCAAAATCCATTTCTCCATTGGGAATCAACAACCTGGTCAACAATGTGCCTATTAACAGCACTGTCCTTGCAAGGATACTCAACCTTGCCAAGTCCAATGTCACTTCTGCGACCTTGAAAATATTAAGGCCGTAAATGAAATTCATTTTATTATATAACAGGCCAAGAAGCCAATACAAAATATACATACATACATACTCCACTGTAGTGACATGTAAGTCTCTAATCACAAGATAAAAATGCATGAATACCACAGTGCACTGATAGGGTGTCAATAACATGAGCCTACATGCGACTCAGTATATGCCCACACCAAGGTCTGAATTATGTTTTAATCCACGATAAGAAGAATAACAGACAAATAGTATACTACAAAAACTGTTTCCTCCCTTCATTACTGCACGCAGTGAGTCAGCCAGTCATGCTCCATTACGACTTTACCTACAGTTTGTTCTCTGACACTGCATTCTGAATATAATATCTCTTAGATGAAGATATCCAGTATAATAAGAAGACATTGGCATTGTCATAATGTCAATAATGAGGTGGGAGTGAGTGCTATCTGTGGGACAGAGCGGCGCCGGTGGTCAGCAGACAAGCGGCCCAGCAGGTGACCATAATGAAGGTGACATACTTTCTTACCCTGCTCGGAGAGTTGAGCATCGTGCCAACCGCAGAATTTGTTCAGCTTATTCCATTCGCTCTCACCATGACGGACCATAACAATCTGATACTTGGCCATCTTGGAGTGGTGTGTAGAGGTGGTGGGTTCTGAACAGGGCGACCAGCTGAAGGAGACTGCCGGCGGAGGACGTGCTGGCGCTGACACTCGTCCGCTGCACGACCTCCCTGACCTTGAGCACGTCCCGAAGGCTGCCACTCTCGCCATACAATGCAATGTCCTGACACTAAATATATACATCGCTGCACGTGATACTCATCCACGATCAAATGTTAAAATCCAACCAGTGGAAATGTAATGGTGTGCTGTGCGCCTTCCAAGTATCGTTTTTTTTTTTTTTTTTTTTTCCGCCGCCGCTTCGTGATCAATGCAGGGACACCAAACCTTTCGAACGCTACTCTCTCTCTCTCTCTCTCTCTCTCTCTCCCTTCTTACCAAATAGCTAAAACGGAATTTCCTATGTGACACCTGCAAGACTGAAATTCGACCGAAACAACTAATAATGATTCTCAGATATGTTTAACAACATTCATAAGACACTGTATTATTAGCATAAACATCCCATGAGGAAATAAAAATGAATAAGAGTAAATCAACTAATACCCTTCATCAACATATATGCTAATGGAATGGCTTTGTGTGTTAACTATCGTATGTGTATGATAGCATGCTTTTAGTGAGTTTGGTCACATAAGAGGAGTCCACACAGTCCTAACCACACCCTGAAAATGCGGGATATCCGCTCTAATACAGGTCATGCAGGACGGTGATGTCGTCAGGCACCCGGCTTGGCTCTATAATGCTTGCCAACTCTACTTGAACCAAGATCTACAGAAGCTGTTTATGTAGATTTTGGCTTTAACATACTCGAAAATTTAATAAGTAGGGTTAATTGCAATAAAACTTTTGCTATTCCTGGCCCATGTATTCAGTAGCGATGTGTGCCATCTTTTTTTTTTTTTTTTATGTAGGAAGGACACTGGTCAAGGGCAACAAAAATCTAATAAAAAAAATGCCCACTGAAATGCCAGTCCCATAAAAGGGTCAAAGCAGTGGTCAAAAATTGGTGGATAAGTGTCATGAAACCTCCCTCTTGAAGGAATTCAAGTCATAGGAAGGTGGAAATACAGAAGCAGGCAGGGAGTTCCAGAGTTTACCAGAGAAAGGGATGAATGATTGAGAATACTGGTTAACTCTTGCATTAGAGACAGAATAGGGGTGAGAGAAAGAAGAAAGTCTTGCGCAGCGAGGCCGCGGAAGGAGGGGAGGCATGCAGTTAGCAAGATCAGAAGAGCAGTTAGCATGAAAATAGCGGTAGAAGACAGCTAGATATGCAACATTGCGGCGGTGAGAGAGAGGCTGAAGACAGTCAGTTAGAGGAGAATAGTTGATGAGACGAAAAGCTTTTGATTCCACCCTGTCTAGAAGAGCAGTATGAGTGGAACCCCCCCAGACATGTGAAGCATACTCCATACATGGACGGATAAGGCCCTTGTACAGAGTTAGCAGCTGGGGGGAGTGAGAAAAAACTGGCGGAGACGTCTCAGAACACCTAACTTCATAGAAGCTGTTTTAGCTAGAGATGAGATGTGAAGTTTCCAGTTCAGATTATAAGTAAAGGACAGACCGAGGATGTTCAGTGTAGAAGAGGGGGACAGTTGAGTGTCATTGAAGAAGATGGGATAGTTGTCTGGAAGGTTGTGTCGAGTTGATAGATGGAGGAATTGAGTTTTTGAGGCATTGAACAATACCAAGTTTGCTCTGCCCCAATCAGAAATTTTAGAAAGATCAGAAGTCAGGCGTTCTGTGGCTTCCCTGCGTGATATGTTTACCTCCTGAAAGGTTGGACGTCTATGAAAAGACGTGGAAAAGTGCAGGGTGGTATCATCAGCGTAGGAGTGGATAGGACAAGAAGTTTGGTTTAGAAGATCATTAATGAATAATAGAAGAGAGTGGATGACAGGACAGAACCCTGAGGAACACCACTGTTAATATATTTAGGAGAAGAACAGTGACCGTCTACCGCAGCAGCAATAGAACGGTCAGAAAGGAAACTTGAGATGAAGTTACAGAGAGAAGGATAG
This sequence comes from Scylla paramamosain, assembly GCF_035594125.1. Lineage (NCBI taxonomy): Eukaryota > Metazoa > Arthropoda > Malacostraca > Decapoda > Portunidae > Scylla > Scylla paramamosain. The sequence goes on along the minus strand of NC_087159.1, from coordinate 26,479,154 downwards.
AAACCGTAGGAGGGTAGTTTGGAAATCAAAGCTTTGTGCCAGACTCTATCAAAAGCTTTTGATATGTCCAAGGCAACAGCAAAAGTTTCACCAAAATCTCTAAAAGAGGATGACCAAGACTCAGTAAGGAAAGCCAGAAGATCACCAGTAGAGCAGCCTTGACGGAACCCATACTGGCGATCAGATAGAAGGTTGTGAAGTGATAGATGTTTAAGAATCTTCCTGTTGAGGATAGATTCAAAAACTTTAGATAAGCAGGAAATTAAAGCAATAGGACGGTAGTTTGAGAGATTAGAACGGTCACCCTTTTTAGGAACATGTTGAATGTAGGCAAACTTCCAGCAAGAAGGAAAGGTAGATGTTGACAGACAGAGCTGAAAGAGTTTGACTAGGCAAGGTGCAAGCACGGAGGCACAGTTTCGGAGAACAATAGGAGGGACCCCATCAGGTCCATAAGCCTTCCGAGGGTTTAGGCCAGCGAGGGCATGGAAAACATCATTGCGAAGAATTTTAATAGGTGGCATGAAGTAGTCAGAGGGTGGAGGAGAGGGAGGAACAAGCCTAGAATCGTCCAAGATAAAGTTTTTAGCAAAGGTTTGAGCGAAGAGTTCAGCTTTAGAAATAGGTGTGATAGCAGTGGTGCCATCTGGTTGAAGTAGAGGAGGGAAAGAAGAAGAAGCAAAGTTATTGGAGATATTTTTGGCTAGATGCCAGAAATCACGAGGGGAGTTAGATCTTGAAAGGTTTTGACATTTTCTATTAATGAAGGAGTTTTTGGCTAGTTGGAGAACAGACTTGGCATGGTTCCGGGCAGAAATATAAAGTACATGAGATTCTGGTGATGGAAGGCTTAAGTACCTTTTGTGGGCCACCTCTCTATCATGTATAGCACGAGAACAAGCTGTGTTAAACCAAGGTTTAGAAGGTTTAGGACGAGAAAAAGAATGAGGAATGTATGCCTCCATGCCAGACACTATCACCTCTGTTATGCGCTCAGCACACAAAGACGGGTCTCTGACACGGAAGCAGTAGTCATTCCAAGGAAAATCAGCAAAATACCTCCTCAGGTCCCCCCAACTAGCAGAGGCAAAACGCCAGAGGCACCTTCGCTTAGGGAGATCCTGAGGAGGGATTGGAGTGATAGGACAAGATAAAGATATGAGATTGTGATCGGAGGAGCCCAACGGAGAAGAAAGGATGACAGCATAAGCAGAAGGATTAGAGGTCAGGAAAAGGTCAAGAATGTTGGGCGTATCTCCAAGACGGTCAGGAATACGAGTAGGGTGTTGCACCAATTGCTCTAGGTCATGGAGGATAGCAAAGTTGTAGGCTAGTTCACCAGGATGGTCAGTGAAGGGAGAGGAAAGCCAAAGCTGGTGGTGAACATTGAAGTCTCCAAGAATGGAGATCTCTGCAAAAGGGAAGAGGGTCAGAATGTGCTCCACTTTGGAAGTTAAGTAGTCAAAGAATTTCTTATAGTCAGAGGAGTTAGGAGAGAGGTATACAGCACAGATAAATTTAGTATGAGAGTGACTCTGTAGTCGTAGCCAGATGGTGGGAAAACTCGGAAGATTCAAGAGCGTGGGCACGGGAGCAGGTTAAGTCATTGCGCACAAAAACGCAGCATCCAGCTTTGGATCGAAAATGAGGATAGAGAAAGTAGGAGGGAACAGAAAAGGGGCTATTGTCAGTTGCCTCAGACACCTGAGTTTCAGTGAGGAAAAGAAGATGAGGTTTAGAAGAGGAGAGGTGGTGTTCTACAGATTGAAAATTAGATCTTAGACCGCGAATATTGCAGAAGTTAATGAAGAAAAAGTTGAGGGGGGTGTCAAGACATTTAGGGTCGTCGACAGAAAGGCAGTCCGACCTGGGGACATTTATGGTCCCCTCCCAAGATGGGGACTCCGAGGCTGGTGTAGGAGTCGCCATGATGATTTTAAAATTTTTGAGTGAAGGGTGTGTGTGTTATTAGGTGCTTGTAGTTTTGTATGGAGAAGAGAGTTGTCTTTAGAGGGCAGGCTATGACTGCCCCCTTGTGTTGTGAGACACAAAGGGAAACGTTCAGTGAGGTCACGGCTGGGTTTAATGATAAGTTCACAGCACCCCCTGAACAGTGCTTTAGACCTCACTGGGAGTAATTATCGTTTCGGCAGGTGTCTACTGCCTCCTCCTACCTGATGAAGGCTTTTGTGTTCTTGTGATTGTTTAAACCCCTTCAAAATAATTAAACGGTAACACATCATCATCATCATCATTTTCGTTTAACGTCCGCATTTTCCCATTAGGGTGGGGTTGGACGGGCGATGACTGCTTTCCTCAACTAGCGATCTTGTGCCATATGCTCTTCTGTTCCCAACAAATTCATATCCTCCGTCACACACTTTCTCCACTTTTTCTTTGGTCTTCCCACAGGCCGTCGGCTTCCAACCCTCACCTCCACTTCGCTCAACACCCTTCCTTCCACCATTCTCACGTGTCCGAACCATCTCGGTCTTCTCTTCCTTAGCTCAACAGGATGGTAAACTCCACACATCTTCGCCACCTCACTGCTAGACCTCCCGTCTTGCCACATCACTCCTGCCATGTATCTAAACATCCTGCGGTCACAGCTACGTAGAATATCTCTCTTCCTCTTCCACCATTATTGGTAGCCTGTATTACCTTTTAAAATAATTAAATGGTAACACAGGCTATCAATAATGGTGGAAGGGAAAGGGAGAGGAGGGTGGAGGGGGATGCTGAGGTCGTGGTGAGGTGGGTGGGGTGGGTGATGAAAGGTGGAAGTGGTGGTAGGACTCGAATCGACTCATTACAGGGGTGGAGTGGACAAGGACAACAAAAATTTGAATGAAAAAAGGCCTACTTAATGCCATTTACTAGATCATTGCCAAATATCAAGGAACACACCAAACCTTATCTTGTGTATACTGTGACTATTTGGTGTAAATATGTCGACTTTTATTTGGTAGGAAAGTAATGGGAGATTAGGTAGAGATTGGTGGTGGGAGGGATAGATGAAATGGAGTGTGGTAGGATCGGATTTGCAAAAATGCTAGTTTAAAAGTGCTTGCGGGTGGAGGTGGTACAGAGATGAGAGGTAGAGGAGCAGTGGTTGATTTTAGTGGCTATACTTTTCCCCGGAATTCAATAGCTAGTAGAATTCACCAATTATTATTGCAGTATACTAGTCAAGAAAAAGCTGAATACAAAAACATTTCAGGGGCAATGAAACCAGAAAATTATGGTATGTGCCAAGTAAGTCAGAAGGATATTGAAAACTTACACATTATTATTTATTTAATCAAAAATTATTATAAAAAATCAAAAATAAAATGTATACTACTGCTCCCTAGTGCCGAAGACCATGCACTTCAAATATTACAATGCTAACAAATATTTATCTTGTGAAGGACAACTTCAGAATTGTCCTAAAAGCATATCTTCAGACACTACCTCATCGGGCAGGGCAAATAACACCACTGGTAGACCCACTCCCCTAGCTGTGTCCTAGACACTGAGGTCACGAGACTGGACAAGACACCACAGCTGCATCAATGCCCACATGCATAGGCTAGGCCTGACGAACATCTCAATGCTCACAGTGCCCCATATAGCCAGGCACTATAAACACCCGCTGCAACACCGCCCTCGCCACCACTCCCACCACACGGCTCTCCTCCACTCACTGGTATCGCTTTACATTCAAAAGCCACCACCAACAAATCTTCTGGGTGGTTCCTAAAACCCTGGCCTTCAAGACACAGGCACACCAGGACCTTCCTCAAGACTGACAGTTAAACAATCTAGCCAGATAACCTGCCTGCTACCAGCATGCAACACAGTCTGCAAGGCCCTCAAATCCCCAAGAGCAAGACACAACCTTGCAATTCACATACTTGACTAATGCATGGGCCCTAATTCCAAGAATATCTTATGTTATTAAAGGAGTTTAAATACCTTAAGGATGCACAAGAACTTAAGGCAGCAAAATAATACAACGAAAGCTAATTATCAAAGTACAAGATATTTGTATTGAATCTTTTTGCTGAACTGAACATTTGAAATACAAGTACTATTTTTTCAGCCAACTTGAACTTCTGAAATAAGTCATGTCTATTTAGACATGATTTGTCAACCAACAGCAGTGCCAGCAGTTGATGCACCACGGTGGCAGTCCTCTCACAACCTGTGAAGAGTAACGAGTGTTAGACAATACCAATATTATTAGATGTATTCTTTTTTTCTATTTGTTAAATTCAGAAGTAGCTGATAGTGATCACATGAACATCACTGTTATTATTTTGTCATCGTAAACATGGGACAATGCAACTGTAACTCACTAGAACTTATTGGAAACAAGCCACCTAATTTACTGAACAAAAATTACTCTTGGTAACATACCTTGGTATTCTGAAGCACACCTCACGTGACCTGAGAGTAAAAGACTTTATTAATGTCGGCCAACAAATTTACCTAACTATCTTTTACATAAATATCCTCAGCGATCTGGTGGCAATAATAAATCATTGACCTCATAAGTAGCAAATAAGCAATCATCATTATGGAGAGAGAGAGAGAGAGGAGAGAGAGAGAGAGAGAGAGAGAGAGAGAGAGAGAGAGAGAGAGAGAGAGAGAGAGAGAGAGAGAGAGAGAGAGAGAGAGAGAGAGAGAGAGAGAGAGAGAGAAATCAATACTCACAGATTCAGACTAAACCACTGTCAAGGCAGCAAGTACTGGCCCATCTCCATAGAACCATCACAACACTGTAGGATGATGTGGAGAAGAAATGCAGTGTTAGCAATGCAATACAGTTTTTTCTTTTACTTAATATCAAATACAAGTATCAGAATAGGCTAATTTTGCAGCAGTGTGTTTCAGATCTGGTGCCAAATTATCATCATTCATGGTTTGGGTCTGTAGTATTGAACATCAATGACCTCAGGCAAGATTTACGAGAGTAAAGGACCATGAATGGGATGGATGGCCAATGTGAAGAAGTGAATGTTAAATGCACAAAGGAAGCTTGAAACAAGGAAGTGGTTGCAGATTAAAGGATTGTGGTGCACCCCAGAATATTCAAAGCAACAGCAAATTTTTTGGTGAACAAATTTTAAAAGTATGCCTCTATTTAATGAAGATGAAGCTATTACATGTTGATGGAAGTGTCAGAGGGAAGGAATGAGGGCATCAGAAGATAAGCAGTTCTACCCATCATGGACAAGGCAAGAGCACATCTGAAAATAGTATGAACATGTGGCCAAGATGGAAGAGATGGCATGAAGGATGAAGGAGGGAGCCAGGTGGAGGGGAGAACTAGGGGAAGACAGAGGATTAGGTGGAGAGATGGAATCAAGATACACGAGACACCTCAACCTAAAGGAAGAAGATGCATGACAGAAATTACTGAGAACATACAAGACCAACCAAAACCACCAGGAATTAATAAAGCCAAGAATTAGGATTTCATCCCCAGCTTCATGGCAATAGACAAGACAAACTTTTATAATTACACAGCAGCCCTCTTCCATACCTTCCATATCACCACTGTACTTCTGGAAGCCACCACTGAACACCTGCAATGAAAGGAGATGAATTAGCCTTTAACCGGTTATGGAATGACAATCTGAATGCAAAGAATGTCAGTAAAAAATTAGAGTGTCTTAGTGATAATCATTATTTATCATATATTAATGTTCATCATGAAAACTTGCACCAAAAGAAAATGCTACAAAGTAATGAACTTACCTAATCCTACATTCTTCAGCTTCAAACCAGTGCCATCCCAATCCACTTCAAACCAGTGCCATCCCAATCCAGTCTGAAAATTAAACAGATTTAATAGAAACACTCACTAAGCTAAATTGGATGTAATTATTTAAGACACAGTCAGCGACTAACGTACCAAAAATCAGGGTTCACCAATTCTCATTTTCATCATTTACAAAATCCAATGATAAGGTACTTTGTTGTATCTTATTCAAGAATAAAATAAACGATTGTAAATTTCCCTGAAAACTTACCCATTCTCAGAAGCGTCTTGCTTTGCACAACTGCGATCCAACTGCAAACACCAGAAAAATAAAGTCAAACTTAGTTCAGAACAATAAGGCAAACTTGAGAAATTTTTAAACTCTTATCAGAGACTTACGTAAAAATCAGGGATCATTACGAAAATTTTCATCACTAAATATCTTTATCATGTCTCACACACACACATACACACAATAATAAAAAAAAAAAAATAAAAAAAATAAAAAAATAAAAAAAATAAAAAAAAGGCACAACTTACTTTCATTATTTGATTTTGGATCTGTATCAGCAAGATGAGCTTCACCATGCCCAAGATTATATATATGCAGATAGTTGGGCACCTGTAATGTAATGCAAGAGAAAATTACCTCAGCCCTACAAATTGAAGCACATAGCAATATTTTTTTTTATCAGTTAGAGCTAATAATGACATCAAAAATAATTCAGGAATTAAGTTTATCATCATGATCTAGTTCAGTATCATGTCTATGAAAACATAAGAAGCACACACCTGCTTGAGACCCAGTGCTGATTCCTTATGACCTGAAAAGTAAACTGCATATAATGATTGACCTGTATCAAGGAAGGAATTAAAAACAACACATGAATCTCTCAGAGATCTTGGTGGTTAAGTAATCATCTCCATCAGAAGTAGCAAATTTGTAACATCACAAGTTAAAATTACTAAATGCAAGATACTTAAAATGTTCAAGGATACCCTCAGACTAAGAATATAGATTCCATGAAATATATGGCTCCTTACCCATTCTCTCTCCAGGATTGAATGATCTTGATGCTTCCAACACCAACCTGTAGAAAGAAAACCATTATCATCCAAAAAGTTTCACCAGTGACATCTAGAACTGTAGCCATCCTCAGAACATGTTGGGAATACGGATCACCATATTTCATTCTGTCATTTTTCTTTTTTTCATCATAAAAGGTATCTATGAAAGCAAAGTTCTCGTCAAATGCAAAGCTGTCACCTTGTCTTGGAATCAATGTTTTGTCTGTATTACCAATGCTTGCATCACAGAAATATGAAAAATGTCTAATGGAGAGGGAGGGAGGAGTGTGGGAAGACAAGTAATATCCAGGAGGTGCTAATATTGCTACAGTATACAAGATGAAATGAGAAATGAAGATATATAAGGAGTTAAGACAAAGACAGGAATAAATGGAGACATGTTACAGCTCTCCCCTTATGAGATGAAAGATAAACACTGTCAGTAAGTGGTCTACCCAATTCCTCTTTTATATACATTAACATATTGAGCAAGAACAAATGCCTCCATGAATGACCTCTCCTTACCTAACTGATCTCCAGGACTGAATGGAATTCCTGTCACCAAGCTGGAGAGAGAGAGAGAGAGAGAGAGAGAGAGAGAGAGAGAGAGAGAGAGAGAGAGAGAGAGAGAGAGAGAGAGAGAGAGAGAGAGAGAGAGAGAGAGAGAGAGAGAGAGAGAGAGAGAGAGAGAGAGAGAGAGAGAGAGAGAGAAATCAGCCTAAAGATTTTACCAGTACCATCTACAAATGGAGTATTCCCTCCTCAGAACAACGTCGGGAATACGATCACCATGTACCATTCTGTCACAGAAAAAGTTCATCACTTAAGGTTGTAATATCAATATCCAGTGTACTTCAGTAACTGCTGGTGCCAGGCGCTGATAACAGCTTTGAAATTAATATCTTTGGATATAACGATATCTACCAAAAGAACAGGAATTTGAGTGTTTCTCTACATGCAAGGTGTGATGGTCAATTTGCAAATAAATTCTAAAAATCAAAGCCAAGTTACAAACCTGGACTTTCCACTGTCCCAGATTTACAGAAACCCAGACTCTGAAAATGAATGAATAAAATGCCTGAGTGTGTAAGTCCGACAAGACATAAAATCAAACTGTGACTTGCCTTCAGAATGTTGGGACTAAAATGTCATCAAAACCTTCAGGCGAAAGATGGTTACTCATCATGCAAAACAATATAGTGCTATCACTACTATGTTGCTGCAATACAAAGCTTACAAGAGTCTATTCATTGTGAGGAAACAAAGCTTTCAGTGTGATGTATTTACTATCAAACTCCTTCATTACTAGTTTGCATACCTCAGTCTGTAGGCTTCAAGAATTTCCCTTGAATAAAATTCCTCCGTGCATTTACGCCTTCCTTCTTGTTTACAGTTTGGCGAGCCACGTAATGACAACTTGCAACAGTGAACCTGGCCTCTTGGAAAAGGCTGCCAAGCTCATCCTTGGTGAAGTAGTATGCCCTTTGGGAAGAACATGAACAATACTGTCAACAGTACAACAACAACTTTCAGAAAACAGTTCATCCACACACAGATCCTGCTCCATTTCTCCTACACTTTATATCCTTAGATGTCATACAGATGGTTTCCAGTACTATGAATGTGGGAAAAATGTATCAAAATGATCATTTAGTGAGGAACAATTGTACCTGAGCCGATTGAGACATAATGTATAATGACACCATCTGCCTCACCCATTAGACTAGGAATTGATCTACTTCCTCTTGACGGCCAGAGTGAAACATTTCCACGCTGGTGCTTTTGGGAAGAAATAATCCTGCACTTCATAATCTTGACAACAAACAAGTAGTTCACTCACCTACAAAATTTCATACTCAAAAGATACTGGATTAAATGGTATCAACCGTATCTTGAATCCTGTACAAAATGTGGCTTAAATTAATGTAGACGTGTGTGGAATTACTTAACTGGAACAGTTTACACTAATTAACTTTGCTCTTATTTCCTCAGACTAATGTTGCCAAGAGGAAAGGCAATACACCAAATAATGTCAAGTGTTTGCTAATAATAATATTCTTAAGAAAAGATTAAAAAGCTTTCTATTCACTGCCTTGTGATATGGAGGACTTGTGTATTGCTGAAAACTATGTTTTGTAATGTATATAATTCTGTAGTGCCTTAATTTTTATACAGAGCAATCTGTGTGTGTGTGTGTGTGTGTGTGTGTAAACTATGCTTTGTAATGTGTGTGTGTGTGTGTGTGTGTGTGTGTGTGTGTGTGTGTGTGTGTGTGTGTGTGTGTGTGTGTGTGTGTGTGTGTGTGTGTGTAATAATAATAATAATAATAATAATAATAATAATAATAATAATAATAATAATAATAATAATAATAATAATAATAATAATAATAATAAACGGTTTATTCTTTAGGCAGTCAACAAACTGAAAATGTACATTGGGGGTGGGGAAATACTTGACATTAATCCTAAAGGTAAGTCAAATCTAGAAGAGACTATTGATTGATGGCTCACACCATGGTGGGAATCGCACTGAGTCTGTACCAGTCCGTACGTGGCGCCTTTAGGGGCGTTATCTTATTGTGGTGTCTGGTGGCACGGGTAGAGCGAGGCGCGTCAGGTGGCAGCATGTTTCTGAGACGTGTGTGTGTGTGTGTGTGTGTGTGTGTGTGTGTGTGTGTGTGTGTGTGTGTGTGTGTGTGTGTGTGTGTGTAAATGCTTTGTAATGTTATGTAATTCTGTAATGGTTTATTTTTATACAGTGTAATCTGTGTGTGTGTATGTGTGATTCACCTACAGTCATCTGCTGGTCACTCACCCAGCCATTCCCCTATGGAAAGAACTCAAGAGCTCACAGTGCCTGATCTTTGGGTAGGACTGAGACGTGTGTGTGTGTGTGTGTGTGTGTGTGTGTGTGTGTGTGTGTGTGTGTGTGTGTGTGTGTGTGTGTGTGTGTGTGTGTGTGTGTGTGTGTGTGTGTGTGAGAGAGAGAGAGAGAGAGAGAGAGAGAGAGAGAGAGAGAGAGAGAGAGAGAGAGAGAGAGAGAGAGAGAGAGAGAGAGAGAGAGAGAGAGAGAGAGAGAGAGAGAGAGAGAGAGAGAGAGAGAGAGAATTATTATAATGCTGAAGGACAATGTTAAGTATTTACAGCCATGAGGCTTTGTACTGTGTCTTTCCTCAAGAGAATAAAGCCAGAAAACCTAATAAACAATAATACACTAGTTTTCAGAGCTTTTGAACAGAACTACACTTCCTAACATGTCTATATGTAGCACTATTACCGACTACAACATACCTGGTCCCATCCTGGCGCACGTACAGCTGTGACCCTAGCTTGCTCCCTGGGCCAAACCTAAGCATAGCCATGTCATAGAGGCCGTAGTCCCGCACCAGCACCACACCTCCTGGACGCAGGCACTGGTAAAGGTTGGCAATGACATCCTTGAACTTGTCTGGATGAATGGCTGACAGCACAAATATCATGCTGATTATATCAACTTCATTACCATCCAGCTTACTGCTCAACTCTTCCTGTAATAAATAATTCTATCAATCTCTCACCCGAATAGTTTGCAACACCACTTTTATTCTTCATATGCTGACACTATTCTGTACATGAGCATCAAAATTTCAATAGAGACTTCATAGTTACCTTAACAATGTCACACTCAAAGGCCTGAACCCTGGCTGGATCATACTTTGGGTTTTCCCTGACAAACTGGACTGCTCGGGAGGAGAAATCACAAGCATACACAAAGAGGTTTGGGTCGTCTTCAAGCAAAGGATAAATAAAGTTGCCAACACCACACCCAACCTGAAAATTAAGTTACTGTATAGTGTTACCACCATAATTTTACATACATTACCAAACTAATGATACCCATTTCCACTGATTAAACTCTAAAAGTAATTTAACACTGAATAAGGTACTTTTCAGGCTTTAGCAAGGGAAATGTAACTATACTACAGTGCATAAACAATAAAACTAGAAAATTTAATGATATAATACAGGTGCTACACAAGTGGTTCCCACCCTGACCACTCCCTATTCTAGCTACCTATACAGCTGCTGCCAGACACACACACACATCACACACACTTTTTTTTTTTTTTATGTAGGAGGGGCACTAGCCAAGGGCAACAGAACTGGAGAGAGAGAGAGAGAGAGAGAGAGAGAGAGAGAGAGAGAGAGAGAGAGAGAGAGAGAGAGAGAGAGAGAGAGAGAGAGAGAGAGAGAGAGAGAGAGAGAGAGAGAGAGAGAGAGAGAGAGAGAGCCCACCGAGGTGCTAGTCCCTGAAGAGAATAAAAAAGGTAGTCAAAAATTACAGGTTAAGTGTCTTGAAACCTCCCTCTTGAAAGAATTCACATCATAAGAAGGTGGAAATACAGAAACAGGCAGGGAGTTCCACAATGTTTAGGTCTGGTTAATGATGGAGTAAAGGTCAAGGATAAACTCAGTTACTAGGGAGTTACTTCCAGTTCATATAGTTAATGATACCTATAGGTGCCAAATCAATCTATTAATCTTGCCATCAGTGCAATGCTTATTATATCATGTGTAGCAGGGTGGTCCATGAGACTGTCCCTTTCCACCACAGGATGGTGCATATACGTGTGCAGTGCTTTGTCTGGGCCGCCCTGAGTGAGATTGCCAGCCTGGTATACATTATACACAGGTAAATAAATAATCAGCTAAAATTACTGAAATAACCTGGAGACACTTCCTGCACTTTACACATTTCAGAATAATATTACTATAAACAACTGGCAACAACTTTTCCATTAAAATGGTAAACACCATTCCACAATTCTTGACATACATACCTTTGCTCAGGAACTTGAATTACTCTCAGGAAATTTCAAATATTCATTGTTCAATTTAAAAACTTCATGAATGACATGAAAGCTAGTAAAGGCCTGACCAGTGTGTGTGCTCACCTCTAAAAGTACCCGAGAAACTTCCCCACCTCCAACAAGCTCCTGAAATTCCCTCGTAGTCCAGTGACGGTCTTTGAAGAACCTACACAGGGCATTTTGGTTAATACAATGCTAACTTGATGCTTTAATTTGCAAAATTAATCTGCAGTACTGTTAAATGGAAAAACAAAATCCAGGGATAATACTGAAATAACATTAGCATTAACATCTGAAGGATAGGTGATGTAGGGTCAGGTTTGGACAAATTCAGACCACTAATTTTACTGCTGATCCCTTCATCATGTAAACCACAAATTGAAATGGCATCATATTGTGCCCAGAAATAATAGCCAGTGTGTGGATATTAATAGGCTAAGGTTATTTCCATAATCCCACTACCCAGTCACTATGAAAACCTCCAAGCCCTTCGGAAAACATTACAAAGTTTATGGTTACTTGTACAGCAACTGGCAGTAACACCAACAACTCTTGCCCACCTGGTCTCATTGCGCTTGTAGAACTTGTCCCAGTTCTTGGCAGCTTCCTTTTCCAACTTTTGCTGATGGAAGGGAGGCACCAGCCCCCGCAAGTCCTGCTTGAGCAACGACTGTTTCTGTGCCTCATTCAGTGTTGGCAACTCCTGCATCACCTGATTCTGCTCTTCTGAGTCCATACTGACATTCTCATTCCTGAAAATGTCAGTATATAACGACTTTAGTACCGTATATTTAACTGGCATACACTGATCTCGTTATTCATCTCAACATTTAGTATAATAAAATAAAATCTAGTTAAAATATAACCATCTGCCAGTAAAGACTAGGATTTACTGAAAGAAATGATACTTTTACATCATGTCTGGTTATCTTACTTTCATTTTGGCAATTCGAGAACAAACCGCTGCACACGCAATACCACATTAGTCTTGCACCTCCACCACATTCCAGAAACGTCATCGCCCTGGGGGTCTGCGGGCCGCGTGGTGCATGGCTATCTAATCTCGAGATGCCTGTAACTGTACCCCAACCAAGCAAAAGCAAGTAGTTTCAGATGAGAAGGAACTCGAGATAACGATCCGATGTGACACGTCAACCTTAGCAATAACCGACAAGTAACCACATTTCCAGTAAGCTACGAAAATGGCCAAGTAAACAAAGAAATGGTTAGAAAATATATAAATAACTTTACTACTAAAGTTACTAGTAGTAATTGAAAAGCCCATTTTAGAATATGTAATCCGAATAGGACAATTTATAGGTTCAAGCTAGATAATGCTTACAGGTGACTTCTGGTAATAGGCCTGATGATAAAACACGCTTTTGCGAAGAAATGAGGCTTTCAGAGAGAGAGAGAGAGAGAGAGAGAGAGAGAGAGAGAGAGAGAGAGAGAGAGAGAGAGAGAGAGAGAGAGAGAGAGAGAGAGAGAGAGAGAGAGAGAGAGAGAGAGAGAGAGAGAGAGAGAGAGAGAGAGAGAGAGACTTTACTAGTGTTACCAGACCTACACGTGGTAATCCCTTGGTGAAATTTTAGACATTAAATTAATGAAAATGGGTACCAGATGGACGGGGACACGATTGTTACTGTACAAGACTAACCGGTGTACAAGCGGCTCTTTCTGCACCACCATGCTTGCCGATGTCCACAATGATTTATAGCGAACTGCCAGCCACGTGCATATCCACTTGCTTCTTGTTAGTTCCACGAGTTATTCGTGAATGCCTATTAATTTCAAGTGTTTTGGATTTTTCCTGGTCATTATTATAGCCGTTATATCTATGGAATACACGGTCTATTAATGCACGCACTGGTAGAACTGAATCAAGTTTTCGTCCCAAGTTCGTTTAGAAAAATAAAGTTCATCTCAATTCTTTCATTGTATAGACCACGAGAGAGAGAGAGAGAGAGAGAGAGAGAGAGAGAGAGAGAGAGAGAGAGAGAGAGATTTACACCCGGAAAAAGCCATTCTCCAAATACATTGGTTCCAAGTACATCCACAATCCCCACCGACACTAAACTCAAATACCCGAATACAAACTTCAATAAAAAGAAAAAAAAAAGAAAAAAAAGAAACAAGCGAATCATATTCCAGATAATTCCATAAGATAAATCCACCCATTACATTTAAACCCGCCGCCAAACCGGGGAGGGTTCCACGTGGCGCCGCAGCCCATCCCCGCCGGTGTCCCTGAGTAGCCATGGCAACACCGATCCGTATCCAGAAACATCGCCCTCAGGAGGAGCAATGATCTTTGACCCAGCTGTGCTCGGTGTCATACAAGTGTTTCAGATTATCAATGACGATAAATCAGCAGCTATGAACTCACCCGAACTGCAGGAACGTGTACGTGTCGTCCTCTCCCAGTGCCGCGTCCGAGGGAGTGAGGCAGAATCTTGACGTCACCTCACTACGGCGCCCTCACACTGCCAACAACTTCCAGATTTGGCTATAATTTCATTTCATTCAATCAAACTATGCTTCTAATGCCCACAAAGCTTTCATCAGATTACTCATACTGTTCATATATGTATTTAGGGAAGCTAGAATTATGGAAAAATTATGTAGTAGATATACAATAAAATCTATTGTAAAGTTCAACTTGTAATGAATCTCGAAAATAGTTGCTAGACGTGTACCAATGACAATGCGCCGAGGGTGATGACGTGAACCAATGGAAGGCCACGATTATATACCACGTGGTTTACGAGGACCAATAGTAAAGGTCCACGAGACTTTGCAGACGATATTTGTAGGGGAGCGCGGCGCCGCCCAGTCAGTGTCACACAGAACCAACTACAAGAACAGTGTGAGACAGTCTTCCATCCAGTATTGTGTACAGAAATACATATTTATAACCATTTACTGAGTCCAGTCAACGTCCTGAAGTGTATTATGTGAGTATGGTTCATGTGTTATCCGTGATTTGTGGTTATTGATCGTGTTTGGTCATGTAATTGATGTTCGTTAAAATACCGGCTGTGTTAAAGGTTACGGTTGCATTCTTTCAACTTTTTTTGTTATATATTTATATATATATATTTATTTACTCTTTTTATCAGAAGGGACGAATATAAATATTGTTATTTGGGTGATGTATGACTTTAACACTAATATATTTAAAATAGGGAATGGGTTATAACGTAACTACATAATTATGATACTCCTTGGAGTTCTGTAAACCGGAAGTTAGTGAGTGTGTGGGTTAGTTTTCTATTAAAGCTTTATTTTATTACCTCATTTTTTTCATGTTTCGATCAATTAATTTTTGTGCCTCTTCGGAGGAACATTATTAATACGGTATTTTTTTAATTATTATTGTGGAGGCCGAAACATTGCTGCATATTCAAAGTAAAAGTTGTTCATTTCATTGACGGGAGTCAGAAATTTAGCCTTTGATATCTTGATGTGCCCTAGGGCGTTCTGGAAGGTTCTTGGCTGGTTCGATCGTCAGGGCCAAGCCTACGGCTGGAGGGAGGCAGTGGTGTGGCGAGTCAAGCGGGCACCTATGTAGCGAAGCGGTTTAACTTTTGGCACGGTATTCAGCGAGTGCTGGGCTTTCTTGAGTGTTTCTTTACTTGCACAGCTGTCCGCCTCCTTCACTACCATCCCCGGGTTGCGGGGCAGGGCGGGGAGTTGGAGGGGGAGAGGGAGGGGTTGATGTGTGGGACTGGGACGGTACAGTTATGTGCCGGCTGCCATGTAGGTCACGTCTGGGGGAAGGGTGGCATCTGTTAATGTTGGCAGTGCATTTGTTTCATATTGTCATCCTTGTTCATTGTCCTTCATGTAAGTAATGTGTGCTTTTCATTTTCAGAAAATGAGGTGTTGGGTAGCCTTAGGCCTAATGGCCACTGTGGCCTTGTTGGTCACCGCCAAGGAGTCAAAGAAGGAAGACGTAGGGACTGTCATCGGCATTGACCTTGGCACCACTTATTCATGGTAAGGATTATTTCAGGTTCTGCAAAGCTTGTAATAATTTTAAATAATTTCCTTAACAGTGCACAATATATCCTTTACATTCCCTCCAGTAAACCATCAAAGGTCATTGCCCTTGTGTAACTGAACTTGTGGGGCACCACTCCCCTGTTATATTACCCACATCTTGTGTCATGCTAATGAGTAGTCAGTGTTGCAGTTGGTCGAAGTTCTAATGGTGTGGTTATTCTTTTCAGTGTGGGTGTGTTCAAGAATGGCAGAGTTGAGATCATTGCAAACGACCAGGGTAACAGGATCACTCCCTCCTACGTGGCATTCACCGCCGATGGAGAGCGACTCATTGGTGACTCTGCCAAGAACCAGCTCACCACCAACCCTGAGAACACCATCTTTGATGCCAAGCGGCTCATCGGTAGGGAATGGACTGATAAGTCTGTCCAACATGACATTCAGTTCTTCCCCTTCAAGGTCATCAAGAAGAATGAAAAGCCCCATATCCAGGTCTCCACTTCACAGGGAGAGAAGGTGTTTGCTGCAGAAGAGATCTCTGCCATGGTGCTTGGAAAGATGAAGGAAGTGGCTGAGGCATATCTTGGAAAGACTGTCACTCATGCTGTTGTCACTGTCCCTGCCTACTTCAACGACGCCCAGCGACAGGCAACAAAGGATGCTGGCACAATCGCTGGATTGACAGTCATGAGGATCATCAATGAACCTACAGCTGCTGCCATTGCCTATGGTATTGACAAGAAGGAAGGCGAGAAGAACATCCTTGTGTTTGATCTTGGTGGTGGCACCTTTGATGTCTCCTTGCTCACTATTGACTCTGGTGTGTTTGAAGTGGTGGCCACAAATGGTGACACTCATCTTGGTGGTGAGGACTTTGACCAGCGTGTCATGGACCACTTCATCAAGCTGTACAAGAAAAAGAAGGGCAAGGACATCAGAAAGGACAACCGTGCTGTTCAGAAGCTCCGTCGTGAAGTTGAGAAGGCAAAGAGGTCCCTGTCTGCCAGCCACCAGGTCAGGATTGAAATTGAATCCTTCTTTGAGGGAGAGGACTTCTCAGAGACACTGACCCGAGCCAAGTTTGAGGAGTTGAATATGGATCTCTTCAGGTCTACAATGAAGCCAGTGCAGAAGGTGCTTGAGGACTCTGACCTGCAGAAGAAGGAAATTGATGAGATCGTGTTGGTGGGTGGCTCTACTCGTATTCCCAAGATCCAGCAGCTGGTAAAGGAATTCTTCAATGGCAAGGAGCCATCCCGAGGTATCAACCCAGATGAGGCTGTTGCTTATGGTGCTGCTGTCCAGGCTGGTGTGCTGTCTGGTGAAGATGACACCAATGACCTTGTGCTGCTGGATGTCAACCCTCTAACTCTTGGTATCGAGACTGTGGGTGGAGTCATGACCAAGCTCATTGCCCGTAACACTGTCATCCCCACGAAGAAGTCCCAGATCTTCTCCACTGCCTCTGACAACCAGCACACTGTCACCATCCAGGTGTTTGAGGGTGAACGACCTATGACCAAGGACAACCACATCCTCGGAAAGTTTGACCTAACTGGCATTCCCCCTGCTCCTCGTGGTGTGCCCCAGATTGAAGTGACCTTTGAAATTGATGCGAATGGTATCCTCCAGGTTTCTGCTGAAGACAAGGGCACTGGCAACAAGGAAAAGATTGTGATCACCAACGACCAGAACCGCCTTACCCCAGAGGACATTGAGCGCATGATCAAGGATGCTGAAGTGTTTGCTGATGAGGACAAGAAGCTAAAGGAGCGTGTAGAGTCCAGGAATGAGCTTGAGTCCTATGCCTACAGTCTTAAGAACCAGGTGAACGATAAGGAAAAGCTCGGGGCCAAGCTTACTGACGAGGATAAGGAAAAGATCGAGGAGGCCATTGATGAGAAGATCAAGTGGCTGGAGGACAACCCTGATTCTGAGGCAGAAGATTACAAGGCTCAGAAGAAGGAACTGGAGGACATTGTGCAGCCAATAATTGCCAAGCTCTACCAGGGTGCTGGTGGTACTCCTCCAACTGGTGAAGAGGAGTTTGATAAGGATGAGTTGTAAAGTTATTAGTTTATGAGTAACTTATTGGTTTTGTGATGGAAGTACATTTTTCTCATGCTCATCTTTAGGACATATTCAGCAGCTGCTCATCTCATGGTTGAATGAAAGATGTTACACTTTTTAAGTATGTATGCACAAGTCCATTCCAGGTGTGTGAACGGATGATCTGTTTATAATAAATGATGCTAGAAAAAAGGTGTTTCTGTATATCCCAGTAGAAAAAAGATATTTCCATATCACAGTAGTTTCCAAAAGATTCATGAAAGCAGAAAAGTTTTATTAAAACATAATTTACAAGGGATTTCTTAAATATATATATGCAGCATGTGGTTGAAGAATGGACCTTACTGATCCAGTAGGCATGATGCCTAAAAATATACCAAAATGCTGAATTATTAATACAGTAGTAATGAACACAGGCACATTAATTTTTTCAGTTGAAATATTGTGGCACATCATGGGAAATGCATCTTGGAAAGAAATCCTAGGAAAAACATTGTCCTATAAAAAGTTATATTAAATTGAAAATTTATGTATAGCTCATTAAGAAAACTCACACCTTGTGGGTTTGATATGGCATTTTTTGTTTTATACATTTGGCACCTATATAACAAGAATTTAGAACCAAGTTTAATTTTAGTCAATACTTTTATTCACATACTTTTTATTAAAAACAAAAATTAAATGTATTATACATACTTTATCATCCATGGATCTTTCAAAAGCTCCCAGAAGGATACATTAACTTGGATAACTTAGAAAGGCCACTGCATTAACTGAACTGTACAATCAAGTTAAGACCCTGATTTTGTCTCTAAAAGTAGAAATGCATCTTAAATATTTTAAGACCCTGATTTTGTCTCTAAAAGTAGAAATGCATCTTAAATATTTTAATTTGTGATCATTATTCAATATCAGGATTGCTAAATGGACCCAATTCTCAACAGCTAGAATTATTTTCATCTATAATATGCAAACAAATACTGCAGCCAAGGTTACCCTGCACTACAGGTAACAAAGCACATGTACAGCTGCTAGCCAAGAAGAACAGTGCAGTCAACTATTCATAATAACAGTATTAAGTATATCAGAATTTTATTAAGTATATCAGAATTTTCTTTACAAAATACTGATAAAAATTCAAACTACTTACTTACCTATACACAGTCTCAGATATATTTACATGCATGCATCAAGATGTACTTGCTCTGGCCTTTACAAGATTGTGGAGCTGGTCAGCCTGTTCTATAGCATCTGCCAGAGCTTCACAATGCCTCTCAAGATTTTTTGGAACTTTCTCAATTCCATAATAAGCACCTGAAACATTGTTAGAATTGAGTAGCAGTTAGTGGAACAACATAATCAAACATCCATCTTATCCTCACCCCCAACCCACTTCAGCTTTCAAACATTTCCAATTCCCAGGTTCTGTTACAGCATACAGAATTACACTCCATGTGCAGGTACACCTTTGGATTAGTGTCAATAAAGGAAAAGTTCCCTTTTTCCTTTTTTCCTTAAGAGATCCTTAAATCCACAAAATAATAAAAGAAAAATACTATGGCATGGCAGCCCCAGTCTTCTGCCATCCCTTATCAGGATATGGTGTCTTACTGCACAACACAGGCTAAGTATACCATGAAGGTTGTAGTGAGGAATGAGGTCACAATATTCCTATGCAGTTGCAAATATTTCAAAAATGTAACTTTAATAAAATATATAAGTGCTCACCTGCAATGCTTCCAGCCATGGATGCTATAGTATCTGTGTCTCCTCCAAGGCTGACAGCATAGTGTAGAGTTCTCTGGAACTCATTTTCAGTCTAAAATTAAAGTTTACAATCAGAAAAGTTTACTTCCTCAAGGTTTACATTACTGTTTCTATTCTTTCAATCACTGTTATGTACCCATGTCATCACATTTGAAACACATCTTACACCCAATCTCTTGAATTTCCTTTAAGGAAACCAGTTTTTGCACTACCCAAACATAACTATAATTGAAAACCAAAAGCCTGCATACCTCAATGTTGGGGATGGGACAAGAGGCTCTTACAAAAGAATAGATGGCAGTCGCCACAGACTTGTGGGCAGATATGTCCACTCCCAGTTCCTCTTCTACTTGGTCAGTATCAACAGAGTCCTTGCATTCCAGGAGCCCCAGCACCCTCTCCAGTTTCTTGACATACACAAAGGGTTCTTCTCCCTCATCCAGGATACTGTAAAGAATGTTTAAAGATCAAGACTAGAAATGATGGAAGATTTAAGTTATTTTTGTTAGGAAATGTAACCATTTACTGCTACAGAACACTAAAAAGTCATCTAGATGCAAAGTGCTGATCATGTCACTTACTCATCCTTTCCAGGCTTCTCCACTTGTTTCATTTTTTCTATAAGATTCTCTACAAATTTTACACAATTCAGGTCATTCTTCGGAGTCTGTAGAGCCTCATGCACTGCCAGGCACTGCAATGTAAGAATGTGTTTATGTCTTCCTGCTGCGATTTTGATTAAATATGAACCATATATGGAGATACTAATGCTAATGAGGTTTTTAAGAATTTTAATGATGTATATTTGGGTGAAAGGGAAGAAGTGTGGATGAAATGAAAGTGATGAAACTGTGAAGACGGCAAATGTATGGTGGACAGAGGTGGTTAAGAAATTTGTGAGGGAAAAAGAAGGGTTGAATACTAGAGAAAAGTACTTTATTCTTTGAAAGAATTTATTGCTGTTTTGTGACAGAAGATTTATATCTCTAAGCATATAGCATGATTCTTTGGAGCTCACCTGAAGTACTGTTCCATTGTAGCCCAGCCTGTTGGCATGTGTAAGGAGAGCCATGTCCTTGGCTGTGTCCACCAGCTCCTGCATTGTGGAATTGTGGCAAAAAAGAGCAATGGGAGCAGCCCGCATAGCACCTGCAAGGAACCTCATTGTTAATTTTCACATGATAAGTGTGCAGTGATTAGTAATACTACTCTTACTATATTCATACAAAAACAATAAAGACCTACAGGTAGTCAACACTCATGTTTTTTTTTTTTTTTACTGCACCTCTACTACAAAGAAATTCAGGCATGTTGATAACATACCTTGTCCCCAACATGAATCAGCAACTCATCCAGCAGGAAGGACTCACCAGGACAGAAAAAAGAGGTGACTTTCTGTCCATGTTCTGATTCTAATTTAGTAAATAAAAGATTCCATTGGCATCCTACAGATATCATCTAGGTGTACATAAGCCATGACTTGGAAAATCTGGAATGCTCTAATTAGGTATGAGCTTGGGAGAGAATATATATATATATATATATATATATATATATATATATATATATATATATATATATATATATATATATATATATATATATATATATATATATATATATATATATATATAGGTGCAGAGCAACATGTTCACATCCTCACCTCCATTTCCGTAAGAACCACGACCATTAAACTGCATTGCTGCAGGGGCATACACATCCCTGAACTTGGTGGCCCGGAGAGCAGCAAACACATCAACAACATTGCTGCCATATCCACGTCTTGGTTCAGCATAGAACTCTTTTACAAACCTGAAATAGTGACCACAAATCCAAATATTATCATCAATAATCACACCCACTACACAGTTAATTCCCATTATTTTTTTTCAAATTATAAACAAAATTCTATATCACATGATGGGTGTTGTCTGTAGTAGTTGAGGGATATATGAGTCACCAGGAAAACATATGGAATAAACACAGATAACTCCTAGAATTTTCATTAAAAATTCTAACTATAAATCAAAAGATGTGCTCCTGTAAGTTTAGATAATGATACGAGTACCTGCAGATCAACTCACCGTTTGGCCATGTCTTGAGCAACATATCCTTTCTCTTCAATAAGAGAAAGGGCCACGCATCTCATCATTGCTGTGTCATCAGTGTATTGTTTGTATGGTACTGGAAATAATAATAAAAAATTGCTCCTCTAAGATAAAGCTAAGAACATAACACTGGTATCACAGCAGCTCCCAAGGATTACCTAGCTTGAGTCCTGTCTCCATAATGTCATGATGTGTAAGTACAGGGAAAGTGAAACGTAAATCAGGAAGTGGCCAAATGGGTGATAATGGGAGAGTAGTGTACAGGTAAACATTGTCAGTGATATCAACGAGGAAGATGGCAGTTGGCACAGCAAATAATTTTGAAGGTTTCAAGGATGAGGACCTCAGTGTAGCTCATACAAATAAATGAATATGGAAAATTGAAAAAGAAAATGTGAAAATATGACAAGAAAAACTTAACGTAGCAGCAATAACAAAGATGTGGAAGGAATACAGAGAGGTGGGTGGTAGCAATGTAAAAAAGATATCCAGTGATATAATAAAGAAGAGGGAGATGGAAAGAGAAAAAGAAAACAAAGAACTGAGAGAAAAGGTGACAAAAATAGTGGACTTAAACAAGAAGTACTGTTAAGAAATCAAGAAACTCAAGGAAAAGATAAAGGAGCTAAAGAAAGCTTTACGAGAGAGAGAGATTAAGGTTGGGAAAGTAAAAGAATTATTGACAGAGGAAAGTTGGAAAGAAGAGAGAAAATAACAGCAGGTGGATATATAGGAGATAATTAGGCAACAGCAACAGGAACACAATAAGAACATGGAAAAGCAAGTGATTAAAATAATAAAGGAAAAAAGTAATCTTGTGAGACATGGTACAGAGAAAGATGTGTGCAGTGGTATCTGGGATCAAGGAGAACCTACCCATGCAAATAACTAGAGAGAAAGAAGAGGTAAAAAGGGCTAAGGAAATTATAGCACAAGTGGTGGGAGAAGGAAAGGAGATAGCTGAACAAACTGAAGAGGTTTACAGGATTGGAACAAGACCAATGAAAACAAGATTCATGTCACAAACAGCAATGGAATATGTTTTACAAAGAACAGGAAAATTAGCAAAAGTAGAAGAAATGAGGGGAATATGGATAAAAAGAGACATGAACAAAGAAGAGAGAAGTAAACTGAAAGATTTGAGAGTAGAGGCTCAGTCAAAAAAATTAGGAGAGAACACAGGAACAAGCGAGGAGGTTCATTTGGAACGCTGTGGACATAAAAGTGAGGAAGGGGTGGCACAAAGATACCACAGAAGATCACCAAGCGGAAGCTTAAAAATTATGTATACAAATATAGATGGTTTGGTGTCGAGCCTATAGGTACTTCAAGACTACCTAAAGAACAATAAACCAGACATGGTATGTTTAACAGAAACCAAACTAAAAGAGGAAATAAAGTTGAGATTTGCAAAGGAAGAATTCAACACATGGAGGAGAGACAGAAAAGGAAAGGGAGGAGGAGTGATGATATTGGTAAAAGAGGATATTGTTGTTGACGAAGTGGAATGTAGTGATGGAATGGCAGAAACTTTGAGTGTTGTGATTAAGATCAAAGGAAGTGAAAAAGGAAAGTTATTGTGATGTACATACCACCAAAATCTAATGTATGTGAGACCAATAGATATAAAACTATGCAACTAGAAACAAGAATAAATAGCATAAAGGAAATGATAACGAAAAGTAACAAAGTGCTCTTAGTAAGCAACTTCAACACTAAAGGAATTAACTGGGAGGAGATGAAAGTGAAAGAAAATTTTGGGTTATGGAGTGAAGAACTTATGCATACCATGATGGTGACTACAATGAGACAGTGGGTGAATGAACCTACAAGATGTACAGGAGAAGAAAAACCATCAAAGTTGGACTCAGTGTTTATGAAAACCCCAGAAAGTAGACCATACGTTGTCTGAGTTCACTAGGAAGAAGTGATCAGGTGACAATAGAAACAGTAATACAAGAGGAAAAAGTGCTGCACTAGAATGAACAATTTAGAAATGAGAGACAGAACTATGCTAAGGCAAACTTTACAGAGCTTAATAAATTTTATGGAAAAATTAGCTGGAGAGAGCTATTTGAAGGTAAAGTAGTATAAGAAAAAATGATATATTTTTGAGCAAGTATAGAGAGGGGATGCAATACTCGTAGTTTGTAACAAGTTACAAAGTGAAAATTGAGAAGCATGAATGGTATGAAGCCAGGTGTGTAGAAGCAAAAAAAGAAAAAGGACAGAGCATGGAGGAAAATGATGAGAAAACTGAACAGAAATACTTGGCAAGAGTACAGAAAAGCAAGGAATGAATATGATATAATAAAAGAAGAAAGAAATTTTGAAAGTGTCATAGTAAGAAAATGCAAGGAAAAGCTCAAACTCTTCTACAGATACCTAAATGGAAAAATTAAACATAGGGATGACATAAACAAGTTAAGATAAGAAGAGAAGGAAAATTTTATGAAACTACTGAGATGAGTGAACAAATGAATGAGTTTTCAATCTGGGTTTACAAAGAAAACAGATTTTGTGGCACCGAAAGTGGTATCACAAAATGAGGGAATGGAATACAGGAGATACATGTAAAGAGACAAGAAGTCAAGAAACTGCTGGAAGAGCTGGATGTTAGAAAAGCTATGGGACCAGATCAAGTAAATGAATGGATATTAAAGGAATGCAAAGAACAAATGGAGGAACCCATATGGGATATAATTGACAGCTCATTGGGAGAGAGAAAAATACCAAGGGAATGGAAAAGAGCTAACATAGTCCCAATATAAAAAGGAGGAAATAAAATGGAACCATTAAATTGTAGACCAGTGTCACTAACAAGTATTGTAAGCAAACCTTGTAAAATAGTAACTAAAGATAGATGGATGGAATATTTAGAAGATGAAAAGATAATTACAGAAAAGCAATTTGGATTCAGGAAAGGGAGATCCTGTGTCACAAATCTACTGAGCTTTTATACAAGAGTAATAGATAGAGTGCAAGAGAGAGCCAGATGGGTTGATGCAGTACACCTGGATCTCAAAAAAGCATTATGATAAAGTTCCCAACAAAAGTCTTATGTGGAAGTTAGAGAATGAAGGAGGACTAAAGGGAGCAACATTAAGATGGATGAATTATTATTTACAAGGGAGGGAAATAAGAACAGTAATCAAAGACACTAATTCAAGTTGAAATGAAGTGACAAATGGGGTACCGCAAGGATCTCTGTTGGCATCTATTATTTTTCAGATATATGTAAATTATATGACAGAGGATCTAAATAGTTATATAAACCTTTTTGCTGATGATGCAAAAATAATGAAAATAATTAAGGATGAAAGTGACTGCAGAGTTACAAAAGGATAGTGACGAGATACATGCATTGAGCCAAAGGTGGAGACTAAAATTTAATGCCAGAAAATACCACGTTGGAAACAGGAAAAAGTAGAAAGAGACCTTCATGGAATTACAAAATGGGAGGAGAAATGATAACAAAAAGTAATGAAGAAAAAGATTTGGGAGTAATGATCCAGGACACATTATCACCTGAAAGGCACATACGCGGAATATTCAGCTCTACATACAGCTTGTTAACAAACATTAGAGTGGTGTTTAACAATTTAGACAAAGAAATGATGAAGAAAATTATAACAAGTATGATATGACCTAAATTGGAATACAGAGCAGTAGTTTGGGCTCCACATAGAAAAAAAAGATATACAAAAACTGGAAAGAATACACAGGATAATGACAAAGATGGTACCAAAATTGAAAGACTTAAGCTATGAAGAAAGATTTGAAGAGATGGGATAACCAACACTACAAGAGGTAATCCCTACAAGAGAGAAGAGAAAGAGGAGACCTGATAATAATGTACAAAATTAGTTAACAACATAAAAAGAATAAACAGAAATGACTTGGTATCACAGATGGAGGAGGGAAAGAGATGGACAAGGGGGCATGGGAAGAAAATAAAGAGTGGATGTTCAAATGACATCAAGAAGTACAGCTTCCCATATCAAAGTATTGAAATCTGGAATGAAATGAAGGAAGAAATGGTTATGGCAAACAGTTTTTTTTTTTTTTTTTTTATGTAGGAAGGACACTGGCCAAGGGCAACAAAAATCCAATAAAAAAATATGCCCACTAAAATGCCAGTCCCATAAAAGGGTAAAAGCAGTGGTCAAAAATTGATGAATAAGTGTCTTGAAACCTCCCTCTTGAAGGAATTCAAGTCACAGGAAGGTGGAAATACAGAAGCAGGCAGGGAGTTCCAGAGTTTACCAGAGAAAGGGATGAATGATTGAGAATACTGGTTAACTCTTGCATTAGAGAGGTGGACAGAATAGGGGTGAGAGAAAGAAGAAAGTCTTGTGCAGTGAGGCCATGGAAGGAGGGGAGGCATGCAGTTAGCAAGATCAGAAGAGCAGTTAGCATGAAAATAGCGGTAGAAGACAGCTAGATATGCAACATTGGGGCGGTGAGAGAGAGGCTGAAGACAGTCAGTTAGAGGAGAGTGAACACATGTTTAAAGAGAAACTGGATAAATATGGTTATGGAGAAATGACAAAATCAGCTTTGGCTCGTACCCTGTACAATACAACTAGGTAAATACATGGCATTAAATTGAAAAGAGATTAAGGGAGATAATCAAGATGGATACTTCTATATTTATAATTATCAGATCTGACAGAACATTTATTTCAGAAAGTGCAAGGCTCACCTTTAAGGTCTGGGTCATTTAGTCTCCTGAAGTATGAGTTAAGCACAGAGGGGGAGGCTCTTGGTTCCCCCTCAAATGGTGCCCCCAGACAGTCTCCCATGAGGGCTCCCACCAAGCAGCCACGGAACCTGCCAGCCATCGCCTCTACAGCCTCCACCACAGCCATCCTGGTGACAAGACAGGCTTTCCTTCATTCACTCACAGACAAGTTTGTGAATCCGAGTTGACTCTATCATAAAGTTTGTGAGTGTGAAAATAAAATATGTAATTACCAGTTCTTCCAATATTCTATTTGTCTGTCTATATCTACAGAATGCTTACAGTCCACTAGTTCTGACCTATGGAAATAACCTTAGCCAGCATTATTTTAGGAGAGGACCATAATACTCTACACATTTAGAAGTTTTCTTTTTGATTATCTTTATGGATATTGAGAAACTTACTTCATTGAAGTTTTCATTGCAAATTAATAGTTTCCGTGATATAGGGAATTTTTGCTAGATGATGTGCGTCTGCTACGTTTACAAATGCATCCATATTGCCACCCTCTCGTGACCTGTAATCATGGCCATCACTGTGGTCCAGTCAAGTCTAAGGTAAGCAACGACATTTTTTTGATGTGAAATATATGTAGTTTGCTAGGTTAGGTCAGGTTAGGTTAGGCTACATAAGATTAAGTTAAGTTAGGTTAGGTGGTAAATCTATATAAGTGCACCCATCTAACATTTTTGGATGAAACTACATTTTTCTGGTAGATTTTTTATGTGCTTTTAATGAATCTAAAAACTGTTTCTGCCACAAATCGACATTTTCTATTTATTTATTTATTTATTTATTTATTTATTATTATTATTTATTTTAGTTTTTTTAATACTAACCCACACACATAAACCAATGAATTGTAATGAAAACAAGCAGAGATTCATCCAAAAAACACCAAAATCTACCAGAAAATGCAGTTTCATCTTTATGCATGACAATGAAAAAAATTAAGCTTAACTAAACCTAACCTAACTTAACCTAACCTGCCTTATTGGTTCTCTGGTACTTCCTCATCACTGGAGTCTTCAGTGGGAAGAACTGGAGGTGGCTGAGATTCATTATTACTTTGAAATTTTCTTACCACCTCAATGTAATTGCACTCACAGCCACTGTACTCAGCCATCTTCCAAGACTGATTCAAAATCAAGCTTTCCCCCTTCCACCTTGCAGAATATAGCCCACCTATCATTATTTTTTTATTTTTTTTTGTTTATCTTTATTTATTTATCTTTATTTATTTATTTATCTTTATTTATTTATTTATTTATTTATTTTATTTTATTTTTATTTTTTTTGCTGAGGCATTATTTCATGCATGTGCTAATGAAATTCCCTCCTCTACCTCATCTTCCTCCTGTCCTTCATTCCACTTCCTCCCAACACCGCCTGCACATCATCATGGTGGAAGGTAACCTGGGTACATGGAGAAAACATTAAAATTGATAAAAACTGATATCCCAGGAATGAACAATTTATCGCAATAAAGATATGCACCACTATATGTGACCCAAGTACTTCACTGAGATTTTTTTTTTTTTACCGTGAGACAGGTGCACTTACATAATAATACCAGTTAGGTTAGGTCAGTTAAGGTTAGATTAGGTTAGGTTCCTGTTCCCAGCCCATAAACCCCAAGATCGTAGGGGGATGAGGGGAGGAGAGGCAAAATTAAGTATTCCCGATGTATTTCATACTCAAAGTCGTCTATAACATAAAAAGAATAAAAACAATAATTAATATCAGTTTTGGGCTCAAAATGCAGTTTGGTCCTATCGTAAAAATTTACCCCTTAGCCTACTAATTTCCTGAGACTGTTCACTGAGACTGTTCTCCAAATTGTGATCTACAGTGAAAGGATTAACTGAATTTATATTAAACTCTCACATGAAAATGCTAATGTAATTTCAACATCATCCCAGACGTTTGGCTAAATAAAGGTAAGGTGGTTAAATTAAGGAAAGACAAAAATTTCAAAGTATCGTATATATATATATATATATATATATATATATATATATATATATATATATATATATATATATATATATATATATAAATATGGTTTTATTATAGTTTAAGCCATTACACACTAGGTGGTAATAACCTACCTCATTTTGTTCTTCTCACTATTCACATCATTTCTAATGATTACACTACTTGTTGGAAATTAATAATAACGCCACAATAGGCCTGGGAATGCACAGCGCTCTCAACTTTTTCTAAGTCCACAGGTAAACATAAATGGTGTATTGTTGCCTGAACTTCAGTTGTTAGGTTAGGTTAGGGTTTTATTATAGTTTAAGCCATTACACACTACGTGGTAATAACCTACCTCATTTTGTTCTTCTCACTATTCACATCATTTCTAATGATTACACTACTTGTCGGAAATTAATAATAACGCCGTGAGCCGTGGGTAGAGATTGGGGACATTGGCTTAAACTATAAATTTACCATATATATATATATATATATATATATATATATATATATATATATATATATATATATATATATATATATATATATATATATATATATATATATATATATATATATATATATATATATATATATATTATTATTATTATTATTATTATTATTATTAAGCACCACGTCCCAACATCACTGCCACTCCTCATTGGCTTCAGAAATTGACGCTATCTTACAATTAATTAACTCACAACTGCAGATACCGGTAGTTACAGTTAATATACATCACCAAAGAGGGGAATTATGGCATGACAGTTTTCCAAAATACCTGAAAACACCGTCAAGTAGAGGAGAGGACAGTTGCCACCACAGCCGGCGAGAATACAAACAAACCGTTCTTGTCAATAATGCCTCGACTTCAATTTCGACTTTAATTTATGTTTTCTCGTAATTCCTTTAATAAAACTTATCATAACGAATTGCTGGCTATAAATTAGAGTAAAGTAAACTAATAAATGCAGATTATTGTGTGTGTAGTTTTTGTTCACATATGTTCCTACGAGTTCAAGACATTTCAGAAGCAAACGAACACTGCCGAGCTAGTGAGGACCAAAACATCTCTTGGTGGAGGTAAGTTACTGACTGGCTGATCCACTGCTGTTCTGTGAGGCCGAGCATAAACATCTTGTCTAGGAGTGATCTTGTAAAGCCCTCATGGAATGTATATATTGTCATTAATGTTGAGTAATGTCTGAAAGGTAGTCAGTACATAAAGCAGACGAGTCAAACGCCTTTGCAAACTGAATCGTCAATGTCTTACACACACACACACACACACACACACACACATTCTCCTGGAAAGTAATCTAAGAAGTCATGGTGGAGTTCAAACTTATTGATTAGCGATTGAACTGACTGAAAACCTATATGAATTGATAAATGCATAGATGGTATGGTGGTATGTAGTCATTGTACCTCCTTAACTGATAAGTACATAAATAAGGTAAACAGTCAATATAACAATTTGTTCATAGTGTTCCAATCAGATGCAAGTCAAAATCATTACTCATATGCAACACTTCATGGGATATTTTGCTTGCAATCTTATGGTATAAGATGTGTGTGTGTGTGTGTGTGTGTTTGTGTGGGTGGATAGGGCTTTGCTATAAAAAGGGTGGTTAAGCATTACATGTAACTATTCTCATATGTTTATTTATATATTTATTTACTTGTATATTTGTTTACTTACAATTTGTTCATTTATTTTTCAGGTCAAGCAACACTCAAGATGCCTCAGGTACTGATGGAGGTATTGCCCAACATTCATGTAGGTAATATCTACATAACACTACCTGAAACCTCTGAGTCGTGTCGAGATGTCTGTGTTGAGAAGTCCAGGTGTGTGGTGCAGTTGCAATCTGACCAGGAGGTTTGCTTCAACCTGCCAAGAGGAACATGTTTGAAGCCAGATGTGGTGAGGTCAATCAGCCAGGAAGGGCAAGTGGTCACAGTCAGAGTCCAACTTGATGAAAGGACATCTCTGATAAGTACCTTAGCTTCTGATCTTATGAATGACTCTGACTTACAAACAGTGGTTCCATTGTCAAGCACTCTTTGTAATACCGAGTTGCTTGGCCATTGCAAGCAGTGTGAGCAACAAGTGTTTGAGTGTGTAAGATTCCAGAGAGTGTTGCCCCTGCCCTCAGTGGACTGGGAACAGGCCTCAGAGGATTGGTTTTGCCACATACACAAGGAAGATGGGGAGAAACTGAAACCAGCCTCTCTTCAGCCTGAGGAAGATGAATGTTTCTACACAGAATTATTTTTCCTGCTTCACCCCAAATTAATGGAGTACATGGAACATGCCAAACCCACCTGTGGACCAGAAATAAACTGTGCTAAGTGTAACACTTCCCTTGGTGTGCAGCTGCATCAGTCAGTGAAAATGTGGACTCATAACCTGGTGTGGAGAAGAGAGAGGGGAAATATAGTGCACAGTACAGACATCAGTGCTATAATGCTGATGTTATTCCAAAATATAGATAAGGATAATTTTGGTGTAAACTGTAGACTTGTTCTTCAGCTTCCAACAGTGCCAAGGAGGTACCTGTACATGGTGACTATGAACACCAATCAGAAACTACTGATATGTGAAGAGGATTCAAAGTTGTTCCACACAGGAGGGAATGAGAAGGAGAATCAGTGTAAAGAGAACCGACCTGAAAGTGTGGCAACCAAACGTGCCAGAAGAAGTGGACAGACTGAGATGAAGCTGCAGGCTGTGTTTGGAGTGAAACTCTTGTATGTAGAGAAGGAGGGTGATGACGAGGAGAGCGGGGAGTGGGCTGACAGTGTTCATGTCCACCTCATCCCTTGCAGTGACTCTTTTTTCACAGGAGTCAAGGCTCTGCTGGACACAACAAACAATTGCCTGCCTGAAAATATTAGACATGTTGAAAAGATGAAAGTTGGCTATATCATCAAATAAGACAATGAACAACAATAAATTTTTATATAAAGTTTATTGTTGTATTGTTCACCTGTTTATATAGCTCGGGATTCTCTCTCTCTCTCTCTCTCTCTCTCTCTCTCTCTCTCTCTCTCTCTCTCTCTCTCTCTCTCTCTCTCTCTCTCTCTCTCTCTCTCTCTTTGTGGGTGCGGGGTAGATGTACAGGCTACAGAGATGTAATGTAATGCGTTCAGAGGCTGATAGTGATGATGATAGATAGTGATAGTAATGCAAGGGATACGAACTTACTGACAAATAATTATTCATTACCTTTCGTTTATTCTACATTTCGAATGATATTTGATTGTTAGATTATGTTATACCATCACCAGGATACGTAAAAAAGGAAGAATCCAAAAACACTTAATGGTAGGGGATACGAATGTGAATAAAAAATCAACCAAATCACCATTCATCAATATAAACATATGGAAATAATGATAACAAAAACTGGTATCATTATTAATATTTTCAGATGAGTAATGAGATGAGCAGAGGGTGACAGGAGAGGGTGACGTGTGGAGCGTGGCAGCCCCCTCTCCCTGACGTGGAGGAAGTGACGTCAGGGAGCTGCCAGACTCCTTCCCTACGAGCTTCTTTCAGCCAGTCTAGTCCAGCTGCTACTCCTCGTTTCTTGGCAACACCACTCTCGCATTACACAGGTGAGAACCGAACCTTTTCTGTCTGACTTGGAATATGGAGAGATAATAGAGTAATTGTAGGAATATGGTGTAGATAGCAGTGTATTGTGGTGTTAAAATAAGCAAAACCAACATAACGAGGATACATTTTGTTCATTTGTGAGTCTTTAATTTGCGAGTCTCCAGTCTTCCCCAGATGGTGTAGCCTTTTCCTCTTGGCATCAAATATGGGGAGAATGTAGAGTAATGGGAATATAATGTGGAGTTAGTGTTCTAAGCAAAGCCAGAGTAAGGTATACTTTGCTTCTGCCCGTTTGTGAGTGTCTTCTATTTGTGAGTCGGAGCCTTCTCTCTTAGGCTTGAAATAGTGCAGTAGTTGTTGTGTGGTAGGATGTTTTATTTGAAGCCACCTAAGGATAAAGGGGAGGGAGTGTTTTGTGCTTTGGTATTGAATGGACTTCGGACGGGACTGTGATGGTGGTAATGGTGTGCTGGCCTTGGTGTTGGGATCATTATAGTGAATAGGGCATGCATGTATGGTAGTTAATATCACTTTGTACTATATTTTCTTAATTCACTTTTTTCTATCCCCTCATTCTCACCCCCTCCCCCCGTTTCCCTCCTCCCACCTGTGTTTCTTTTGTATTCCCACTTTTTTATGAGTCTGCCAAACCGATTTCTCTTGGTGAAGGTTTAGTCTCACCAACATTATAAAAGTACAACCTAATAAACATTGGAACGTTGGTTAATTCTTGAGATGCAGTAAAGCAAAACTAAAATAGCAGTTTCATAGTGAATCACCTTTGAAAAATTTTCTCCTAAAGGTAGAGAACTGATATGTGATGAGTACGGCATATATAACGTCACGCCCAGCACTGGCTTCATGATCCTCCAAGACTGAAGTGGCCTCGGAATTTCATGCAAAAGATAGCATATCTTGAATTGTCTTAGGGTTTTATCTAGCAATGTAGCCACCTAGCAGTGTGTTGACATGGTTGCTATACATTGAGTCAATATAAATAAGTTTCATGTGGTATCAGTGATATATATATATATATATATATATATATATATATATATATATATATATATATATATATATATATATATATATATATATAATGGGTATTAACTTGTAAATCTGATAGCTAAACAATATAGTAAGCATTTCTTGTTGCCTCAACTAAGAAACCCATATTTTATTTAATCTATTAATTAATCTAATATGATTATTTATGAGGATAATGACAGACTAAGTAAAGTTTGCCAAGAATTGATTTTATTGAGTTAGCTTAATTGTAAAATGATAAGAGATAGAACAGTGCTAATATTATTCATGCTTCTAACACTTGTAACTTGAAATGTACTTCAGGAAATGAAATTGAAAACATTGTTAAATTATACTTCATGAAGTGTTCAGATATAACTTTTAGTTCACTATTAGTAAGTATACTGCTTACTGAAAGGAATGGCTTGTTGCAGCACCATGGACCAGGTTATGATGCTGGTGGAGCCTGCCCGGCAGTTTGCCAAGGACTCAATGCGGCTGGTGAAGCGCTGTACCAAGCCAGACCGCAAGGAGTTCCAGAAGATCTCCATGGCCACAGCTATTGGCTTTGCCATCATGGGCTTCATTGGATTCTTTGTCAAATTGATTCACATTCCCATCAACAACATCATTGTGTAAGTATTTGTCATCTTTCCAAATGTTTGATATTTTTATTAAGAATTTTTTAAAATAATGAATGCCATGAAATACATTTGTTCACTTAACATATTTCAAGCACATTTTGATGGTAATGATTTAGGTACTACCAACTCAGTGAGCCTTGTCGTATGCGAGACCTCATGCCGTTGAATGTAAATTAGTGAAAACACTCAATGAACTGCCATGGAGAGAGAGCATCCCCAACCCACCACTTTCTGAGGCTGGGATGACCACAACTTTGAGTTACTCAGTTAATCTTTGCTTAGTTCAATTATGTACATACCTATATACTTTGTAGTATGATACTCGGTTCTATGAGATGAGTAAGAGAGGGAAAGTTAGAACAATGAGTTAACTTATAGCTTCTTACACAATGATTCTTTTATTTCAGTGGCTCATAGTGGACTGATATGACCTTCCCCTTGAAGACAGATTTGTATGGAACTCCTATTATACACTCACCTGTGAAATAAATTATTTAAGGACATAGTTATTAAACATTTTTTTTACAAAATTGTTTTGTTTTCCTTTCAAACATCTGTATGTTAAACTGGAGAAGTGGTAGAGGCACTGTGGAGCCTGATGGGTATTAAGGAGTAATGAAAATTTATGGAGTATATGGTAGTATATAAACATTATTAAGGAAAACATGTAGAAGTTATGGAGCAGTGGCTCCCAAATTGTTCACCGTAAGTCCATTATTACCACTGTTAAACTGTTCTCAATTCCTCAAATTTCCTTAGACTTTGTGGCACCTCCCCATTACCTTCAGAAAATGATGTCTACATCAAAAGTGTGTGGGAGGAGGATAATGAAGCATCCAAGGTCATATATTTTGAACCAGGAATAATTGACTAGTGTCACTGGATTAGTGTACATATTATTCAACAAATTTGTACCATCCCATAGTTATACATACAAATCACCCCTAGATATTTCCTATTTATTTATTTTTTCTACACCCTTCAAATAGATGTATATTAACTTATACCTGATAATAAACAATTTGCAGTTTTCTCCCATACCACAATATCTTTCCCCAGTATTACTTATGAAGTATATTGGGTAGAATAAAAAAAAAAAAAAAAAAACTCATGCAAAACTACCTATTTATCATGGCACTAGTCACTGGATGTACCAGCTTACCTCTGCTGAGGTGGGGCATTGAAGAGATTGACATCTAAGTAATTCCAAGTTTAGTCCATCACTGATGCTCAAGTTGAGAGAAGTCAGAAGTCAAGATAATTGAGATAAAACATACTGAGGTACATGTCTGTGAGAGCATGAAGGCATAAGCAATGAAAGAGTGAAACCAAGACGATAAATGCATTCTGAAATGATAAAGGCACACAAACACAATATCAATAAAGATGTAAAAAAAACTGATACGACGCTTGAACAGGGTTTGTTACAACCTGTTCCTCCCATGCTACAGGTCACTCTCAGTTATTTGAATGAATGATAATGCTCAAATGCTAAGGTTTTGTTTAGCAACATTAATGAATCCCATAAAATGAGGAATACAAGAATACTAAATCATTACATAGAGATGTCTGCTCACCCATCAGGTATACTGCCCATGGATTACTTCCCAAGGTACCTTGAGGGAATGGCAGTGTGACAGAATTTTTTGGATTCTACATATGACAGCCAGAGCACAACAGTTCCAGAAAGGTGCAACAATCACCTCAACCTAAATTAGTTTCAGCATTACAGAAGATGGGTTAACCCAAGTCCTATCATAAGTACTATGAAGCATATCTTATGTGGCACATACATCCTATAATTTTAAAAGCTGCAAAGAAGAGAGGCAATTTATACACAACTAAAAAGGCACTTTTTATAAGAACTCTTTTGTACATTTTGAAGTAACCTAAAATGTTTCCCACATCAATAATACTCCTTTTACAATTCCTTTAGAATTATCTGGCACTTGGAATGTTGTGTGCTTAGCATGAGGTCCTCAGTCCTGGAGGAGAGCTATACACACCTGACGGGAATGTAGTTTTAGTAGGATGTACCAAAGTGTAAAAAGTATCCTACTGGCTATAAATACCTGTGGGTATTTATATTAATACATCACTAGTTGAGCATTCCTTTAAGTGAGG
The DNA here is from genome assembly GCF_035594125.1 of Scylla paramamosain. Lineage (NCBI taxonomy): Eukaryota > Metazoa > Arthropoda > Malacostraca > Decapoda > Portunidae > Scylla > Scylla paramamosain. The sequence goes on along the minus strand of NC_087159.1, from coordinate 26,443,389 downwards.
AATATTTCTATGGTCTCATTTCTTCCTGCTTGCAATGACATAATGTATGACTTATCACATATTCTACCTTATGTCAAGCCAGTGTCCCTGAGTATCTCTCCACACCTACGCTGTAGCCATGTTCTCCAGCTAACAGCAGCTGCCAGTGCCTTGCAGGGTGCCTTGTGTGTTTGGAACCAATTCATAACCAAAATAAAATATAAACCTAAGCTTCCTATAGGATTATGACTTAAATTTGTCTTAAATAATAATAAAGGAACAAAAAGTAGCAAATCAAAATTCCTTTAAAAAATTTGGTTTTAGCATTTTGTAAACTTGAACAAGGGCAGCAGACTCTTAGGGGAAAGAATGGCTACATCTAAGCTCTATAAATAATCTCAGTAACAGAAAATACGTATACAAATATACATAAATATACAAGTATACAAATGAAACCCCCTATCATAGAAATAATGTATACATACCACTCATCATAAAATTACAATAAAACTATCACTACAAATTCATTATATATTAACAAAAAATAAATAAATAAAAGAAAACATTCATAATAAGTTATTAGTGATAATCCTTGGAGTGTTACATCACATTTTGACGATTTTACAATATCATGCAAAACAACTGTTTCCTATTTTGAATAAATAAATAAATAAATATAATAATAATAATAATAAACAAATAAATAAAATGAAAAAATAATTTGCTAACAGATAACTTCAGACAACTAAAATGATGATTACCTCACTAAAAAAAAGTTACATCTTATGTCATACTGACATCCAGATAACTTGTAACACAATTTGAAAAAGCATAAACTAGATCAAGGTAAAAAAAACTTTCTTACGAGAAAAATGTGATCTCCGTTTTATTTCACAATAAATATTATAAATGTTTCAAAATTTAACTATCACTTTAACCTGTAGGCAGTATACAAGAATTTCAGAAGCTCACAGTAAAATGTGCTTGCCTTTGTCAGACAAGTCACTTACTTTTCATCACATATTGACAAGTGTTCAATCTGTTCCACAGCTCCCTTCTTGTCCCTTGCAAGAAGGGAAGCCTCACTCTCAGGTGCAGCACATATTTCCACTCTCATCTCCTCTGTATCTGTCACACACTCCTCTTCCTCCTCCTCCTCCTCCTCTTCTTCCGCTCCTGCATGCCCTGCACTTATGCCCCGCAGATAAAAGAAGCTAGACACTACAGCTGGCTTCAGCGGGTGTGTTGACAACTTCACTCTCCTGGAGCGTCGCAGCAACGGTGCCTTCTTCTTTCCTCTCTGTGGCTGTGTGAGGAGTTTTGGGGGAGGCTGGTGTGGGGGCAGGGATGGTGGAGACTTCCCCAGTTGGGGGGAGAACGGCAGTCTGAAAAGAATACATTACAATTAACCTAATTTTGGTACACTTTAAGCAACCCTTATTCTGGGTATCATACAACCAGATAATTATGTGCATTTCATGTTTTAAGACAACGAAAGGATGAAGACTATCTGAATAAACATATGGAGGTGTTATTTGAGGGGAAAAGTTGCATACAATGTATAATTTTCAAGTTTCATACAACACTATGCACAATTTTTCTTTTCTTATTCATACTCGTATATAAAGGTAGAGGAAATCGCAAAATAATAAACAACACAGTCTGGTATCTCAACTTAGAAGCAAAAAAATAGAAAAAAAATAAAGATCTAAAGATAACTAAGAATAACATTTAAATTGCACAAAAGCAGTTTCATCTCTAATGTGAAAACTTAACAGTGAAAACATATTCCATATACAAATACGAGAGAGAGAGAGAGAGAGAGAGAGAGAGAGAGAGAGAGAGAGAGAGAGAGAGAGAGAAAACTCAAACATACATGCAAGGTGCTCAACAAAAATTAAAATGTTAAATGTACAAGACATATAAATTCATAAGCTCTTAATGTAAGTGAATTTCTCACACTATTAAAAAAATAAAATTAAATTAAAAAATAGTTATCTAATCACTGCCTCTAGTCAGCCTTACCTCCCTCAATTTACTGAGCAACAAGATATCCAAGTAAGCTTTTAAATCCTAGTCCCCTTGTACCCAAGTTTTCAATATGCACACTATGAGCTTATTTCAATCACAAGATTTTTTTTCCAAGTCAACAAGTTTATGCAGATGGATTTTCATGTCTTTAGAGTGAATACATTATATAACCAATCCACTTGTAAAGAATTTAACCAATTACCCACATACGTACCAATAAATGGGTCAACAAGCCCAATCAGCACTATGTACTCACAGCAGACTCCAGCATCTGACACAATCCAACTTTCCTAGCTAATGCAGCAATTACCAACTTTGCTTCTGATGTCAACATGACCCATTTCTGTTATCATCATTTGACCTACCTGGGAGTGACCTTGAAGCCGCCTGAGACAGTGACCTGAAACACAACCTTGAGGTCAGTTGTGTTGGTGGTAGTCTCGGTGACCACAAAACATAGTGATCTGCCATCAAGTTGTCAACTTTCAGGAGCACGAGCAGCCCCATGAAAAGTTGCCTACATTCAGGTAGTATGCAGTAACTCCTTCATCTATATACAGGAAGTATGCATTTCAGTCTTTTCACAGCCTCATTACACCATCAAGAGCTACCATAAAATCAGGAATTGAGACAAGTCTGCTAAAAACTCAAGCATTCTTTGTTCCTACAAGCACATAATGAAGTAGCATGCAGTGATCAGAATATAAGTCAAGAAAGTTAAAATGTTAAAAGTATTATCATATAAGTAAAGTTTTCTGATTACTTTTCCCAATATATCACCCAATCTCTAGTGAAGGTTTTGAGTTTCACGATATAAAATTCTCACTCATATCTAATTTCTGCATGAACAAATATTTTAACCCATGCAACCCTAATAATAAGTTTGATAAACCCACATCAGCCCTGGCAAATGGGTCCAAGTAAAAGGAGTCTTTGCCTTGATTTGGTGTGATCTGAAATAGTTTAAGTCTATGTGGCATGGAACATATACATTCACTCAATGAACCACACTGTTGGTAAGTATAATGATTTCTTCTTAATTTCATATCTCAATATATTAAGATCAAATGAAAAGCAGTAATGTAAGATCACCATGAGCACTCATGCAATGTTCATTCAGGGATTTGTGAGAACAATGACCACACCTTTCCACATACTTCATGTATACTTAGTAAATATTTGTCTAATCAGGCACAACTTATACACATGTCCAGCACTCCCTGGCCATTACCGTGGTTTTCACTGGCACACATTATACCACCGTCATGTCATGCTTTTGAAAAGACTATAAGAATACAAAACAACAGTATCTCCTTACCTTTGGCATTTTGAAGGTGGGAGGTACCCTGAGGTGGAACTTATCAGCACACAAGGCTTCTATGTTTTCAATGGCTGAGAGGAGACGAAAAGAGCAATGAGAAATACATGCCAAAGAAAGATCAATAAGTGAATTATTTTTAACCACATCAGGTCAAACTAAATACTATTGCCATCAGATAAAATGGAAAAGGTGAATGAACTGTGTATCATTTGCTTCCATATGATATAAATACTATCGATATATCGGGCCAAGATACCCCATGAAAGGGTGGCCAAGACGAAGGACAATACCATGCCTCACAACCAATACCACATTTTCAGAACTATCCTGGCTTAAATTTCATAATCAAAGAAAATCACTAGATATCAACCCACCTTTCTCTCTGCACCCAGAATACTTGTTCTCCCAGGCATCCATCAGTCTGTTGTAGTACCGAGGCTTCTCCATGAATCCAAAGTACTGGTGTGTTTCAGCTGTTGGAAATATGCGGGTGAACCTGGAAAAAAATAATAAAAAATTCAAAATGACTTCATTCACTCCTGTAAAGTCATGTACTTCCTCAGGATAAGAGATACATGGAGGGAAAATGAACTCATATCCTAGCAAGGTTAACAATGCATAGGGAGGAGGAAGGTAATTTGGCATTATTTACTCACTTGCCAGCTCTGTGCAGCTCATCCTCAGCCATTATCATGTGCCGCACATCGTCAGGAGTCAGGTTCTCGATGGCAGCAGTCAGGTACTCACTCCTGGACATGGCATTGATAGTGACGTGCTTTAGCTGGGGAGACAAAACACATGAATGATCACTACACTATTCAAGTTGGTATTAATTATACATATCATCAGTGTTCTGCCAATTGGCTCAGTACTTTATCTACCTTTCTAAGGCCTTACCTGTTCATCTGGTGTCAGAAGCCTTGTGTAAATTCTGCGATCTAGACACAACCCAGACACCTTCTCTCCAAGATTTAGGTCTGCCAAGAGGTTGGTCTGAAGAGAGAAGAAATAAAGAACAAACTAATATTCAGTCCTCTTAAAGTAAATAATTTAAATCTAGTTGATAGTGACTTTATTATACTTGTTATGATGTGGTGTGGTGGTAGACTTTTCATCATTATATCCAACTACATTTTCTAGTTGCTTCTTTCAAGTCTGTAACAGCTGGTCACCTTCATAAATTACTGTATAGAAGATGAAGGTTAGAGAGCTCCAGTTCATGGCTTGCACACACCTGTTGTTGCTGACTCAGTTTGTCAGGAACATGGAATGCCACCATGTTGAGGAGATCTGCAATGAGTGGCCCCTTGACAGAGTGGTCCAGGGGTGAGGCTGAGTGTAGGGAGGGGGAAATGTTCACTTCCAGGAGCCATGGTCGCAGTCGCTCATCAATGATCACATCAAAGCCAAACAGCTCGTGGCAAGAGTACCTGTAACATGAAAAATCATCAATGATTGACATGTCCTAAGCATGAACAAAAATGTGATCAGGACTCATTCATGCTAACATAAACAGCTGTCATAAGCAATTCTACACAGCTCAGTAATACACCAGCCAATTACTTCAAAAGAGGACAGCTGGAAAACTTTTAATGCCCCTATCAGAAATATTCCAAGGTCATTCTCTTTTACCCTCTTTTGTGTATTCCAGAATTACAGTATCTGTAAAAGTATAGAAATGAGCTGTCTTAAAGTCATAATCATCTTTATATTATAAAGGGTATATCTACGGGCATTACCTAGACCGGACATTTTTCCGTGTTCGGACAACTATGTCATGCTCCCCACTGATGATTGTTTTGATCACAAGGTCTGCCACTCTGCTCCACAGTGCTGATGTGTCCACATCCTGAGCCTGAAATTTTTCAGAAGAAATGTGTCATAATAAAAGACAACTTGGTCAAGTGAATTGGCAATGGTCTCCTATATTTGCCTGACAACACTTGGTATGAAAAAACAAGCTGAGGGTAGTATTGGTACTTGTGAGTACAAGTGTGAAAATGAGAACTAAAAGAGAATCAAAATATAAAAAAACATACAATAACAAGTCTACACCACTGACCTTGAGGTACCCCCAGAGTGACTTGAGGGTCCACTTGTGGCCCTGACACTGGCCAGCATCTGCATTGTGAGTGTATGATGATGATGACTTGTTGACACTGTAGTTGGTGAGGTGCATGTACCGGTCTGCCAGGCTGGTGGACGCATTGTTGTACTGGACTGCACCACCACAAATACAGATACACCAATTAATTCAATCAATCTATATAACAAAGTTAACAAGCTTTAACATTGGTTCTATAACATAAGTAAAAGTGCCTCTTCTATCTTTATTGTATTAACCTTTTGTGTATCACGGTTAATATACTGTATATCAGTGCATATATCTATATTCTTTCTTGCATACTACACATTTCCCTTTGAATATATGAACATAGCACAAATATCATAATCATTAAATCTTTAGCTTCAGCACAAATATCATAATCATTATATCTTTGGTTTGAAACTAATGAAATTAAGTTTTGTCTAATTACCTGAAGCAAATCTGACAAGCCCATCCTGGTAGAGATATATCCTTAGTGGATGGAAGGAAGTGACAAGAACATATATGCGCATATCGAACTTGGTGTCATTGATGAGGTAAGGGCGGCTGATGTATCTCTGAACAACAACTGCTGTGTCAGTAGGCACTTGTGGCCACTTATGGACAACCTGCAGAGTAAAAAAAAATACCTCAAACAGAAGAATAATGAATATCATAATCATCCCTGCAGCTTCAAGCACTTGTTACATCTCAGTGACCATGATACTCCCCCCCTCTCGTGCAAATAAATCCTGTATTGCTGCCCCAAACGCTTACAGCTTCCTTTTACACAAGTTCACACGTGTCAGCTGACCTGTATCCCAGTTCCTCTGGCTGAAGCTGGAGGTTTCACTATCCACTTCTTCTTGACACCCTCCTTATCAAAGGTGGCTTTTAAGGCTTTCATGTCTCCTGGGAGAACAAATGTCTTTGGAATGAAACCAAACCTGTTCAAATAAGAAAAAAGGGAACACATTAGCTAATGTGAACTAGTTAGCAAAGTTTATGACAGTACATAGACATATTGATAATATTTCCACAACCTACGACAAAATTACTCACTCTTCCTTCCCAAATTTTGTTTGAAGCCGCAGAAAGTTTTTCCAAAGCTTATCTTTGCGGCCAATTTGAAAAGTTCCCGGGAAGTGGTTGATCTTTTGAAATTCCCGCACTGATTTAAAGCAGGGAGACTTCATGTGCTTCCCCCATGTGCCACACCATTGCAAGGTTTCTGAAATGCACAACAATGATGGTTATACATAATCAGGAATCCACACTAAAAACATGCTTTTTCTCTATGTTTACTGACTTCAATAATCAAGCAAGTTATCTGACATGAAAGTGTCCCATCCATGTAAAAGCCACTTACTTTTTGTTATCTTAAATCCTGAATTGGTAATGGTTCTTCTTACAATAAGGGGAGTGATATTGGTAAACCTCCACTTGAGCAACCTTCCAATTATAACAGGGAGATCTACAGTCTTCTCATTGTACTGGCAAAAATTGATTGAAGGCGGTACATGAGAAAACAGACTAGGAGTGAAGGATGGCAGTGGGGAAGGCGCGGGGGTTTCTGCATACAACAAAGATCCTGGAAAACACAAGAATATTTTCATTATTTGCTGATTCTTAATGTACATATCAGGACATTACCACAATTATGGTAGATGAGAAGTAAAAAATAAAAGCAACTGCATCATCACTAATAAACCAGAAGGGCAGCAAAGGCAGAATGCCACTAAACATTTCCTGAAAGCATGTCAGAGTAACACAATACTGTGCCTACTATTGGGAGCATCAACATCTCTGATGTGTCTTACCATCCTCATTGGCTGCCAGGCCATGCTCATTGATACAGATGGTGCTCAATGCTTCACTGGCCACCGACCGTAGGGAGCAGGTCGATCCCACTGTCACTGAACTGATCACACTCTGATCATCTGTTGTCAAAAGCATTAAATATATATCATGTCAATGATTCTTTATACCTTGGAAAAGAAAATGAAAGATCACTGAAATTATATAAAGGGTTAACTTGACTTACTAACTAAAACACTATGTTAACTAAAGTTAACTTAACATGGTGTTTTTAACAATTATATATAATGTAACTCTTGTGGAAGAGGTGAGGATACCAAATTCATCTTGCATACAAGATGTGAGAAGTGGTACTACAAGAGATGCTCTGGACAGAGGAATGTGAATCAAGCAAAAGAGAACTACAGAAACGGAGGCAGGAAAAGGACAGTGGAGACCAATGGAGGTAGTCTACAAAAGATAGTGAACCATCTCTCTGGGAAAGATAAGGTCTTAGAAAAATGGGGCATAAGCAGCAGTGAGAGTAAAATAACTCCTATATGAACAAAATAGCGAGATAACAGGCCTGCTGGTCAAGAGAAATAATAGTGAGGTAGATACACGGCAAATTATATATACTGTGCATGTGTGGGAAAGGTGATGTACAATGCTATTTTGAATGGAGGGTGTGATGAATGTGTTGAGGAGGGAGAGACTCAGGTGGTGTGGGAATGTCAGAAGGAAGGTCATATGATTAGTCTTGGGGTCAGAGGAAATCAGACCAGTGGGAAGATCAAGACCTGGACACAGTGCATGGAGGAAAACAAGACATACATCACAGAAGAGGTCATCTGCAATCATAAAATGTGAGACAAATCATCCTACTTAAAGATGATGACAATGATATTTACTAATACAAAAGTCACTCTGAATCAAATTTATATAACAAAGACCTTACATACACGACAAACCACACATCTTGATTTATCAGTTACTTTGAGAGAATTTCAGATCGAGCTTAAAATGTCAATCAAAAGACCGATGGAATAAAATTTTTGCAGCAAAGAGAAAGGACATAACAAGACAGGAGTACTCACCCTCTCCACAACTTTCTTCATCCTCATTGTTTGTCAAGGTAAGTTCATCCTCCAACTCTTCCTCAGATGAGTCCAGGTAGTTGTCATCATCCTCCAATTCCTCATCTGGCTCACAGGCACTGGTCAAGTTGGAAGGCTCCAGGACAGAGGGATCAGCTCCCCCTCCAGAACACCCCTCAGGCAGCTGGGTCACATATTCCAGAGTGGCAGCACAGTGTGGCGACAGGCCACCATTCTCCTTCCCATTAGCTAGTGGCTGGTGACCCGGGTACAATGCAATACTGTTCTGGCCCGTCAATTCACCTTCACTTTTGCACTCTAATGTACCATCAGTTCTCAGGTTCTCCCCACTTACTAGATTATTTACACTATCACTACTACTACTACTACTACTGCTACTACCACCACTACTACTGCTGCTGCAACTCTCTCTCTTTGTACAGGAGCAAGAGGGTTCTGTGTGTGGAGCTGCAGCCTCCTGTCCTGTCTCTAACCTAGAAGTTCTTATGTTATGTTCACACAAAGGCATTGACTCGCCCTTGACACTGCTGCAGTCCGGGGCTGGTATGGCACTGTCCTGACATGATGAGACCAGGGGCTCGATCACATCTGAGCCACTCTTGGTGCGCTGTCGCTTGTTGTGCAGGGAGAGGGGCGCATTCTCACTCTCAGCAAGGCCTGGATTGTCTGGACTGTGCCGCTTACAAAGGGTCTGCGGTGCAACAGCAGTGGGGGACCTTGCGGCAGTGGGGGAAGAATCAGCACCCTTCATAGTGTTGCAGTGCTGCCCGGCCGCCAGAGGGTTGAGGGGTGGCCGCTGAGAGGGTGACCACTGCCGGCTCGACATCCTATCTCTTGAACACCATCTGTAAACACATTGCATTTATGGAGAATTTAGATGCATACATTTATTGATAATGAACATCACATTATATATTACACTCATTAAATATTGTTTGTAAACCACATGATTTATAAATGGAAGATGGATACATGATAATTTCTGATCAACCAGAAATTAATCACCATATTTGGGTAGTGCATCTTGCTACCAACACTACTCCCAGTTCATCATCTCTACCTTATGTAAAACAGCAAACCTTCTCTATAAAATTTGATCACTCTTACACAACAGATCTTGCTTTAATGATTTTACTGTAATGTTCACAAGTTTTCATTGCATCAGAGCTCTGTCTCCAAGAGTGTGCCAGATATACCACTGATTACCAGATACTTATTAAAATGAGGAAATCATGCTTAGGAAAACTTGAGAGTTATGAGTGAAATAATTGTTTACCTACTGTTTCAAAATTGCTAAATTAATCAATTCACAACAATTTCTGTGGAGTTCAGTATTATAAATTCTATAAATTCGTGTATTAAAACAAAAGATCCAACTGACAAAAATAGCAACAGTGAAAACATTGTTATATGCTTGAAGGAACTGACGTAAGTGTCACTTGAGTGTCCTAAACACTTCACAAACTGACCTTAATCAATAGCACTGTCCATAAATAGTGCCTCCATTTCAGAAGTTACAAGAATAACATGATTAAATATGTTCAGAAAATAGTTCCAATCTATATTTGATGTGTCCTTACTAAGGGTAGTACCATGTGTCCTAATACTTGATGTTATCTTACACAAAGCGAGACTCAAAACTTGTTCTAAACCTAGAAACGAAAACAAAATATTTTCCAAATACTACCACCTAGAAATGAATGCGAGGAAATGGCAAGGTTGCATCCATCTTGGGTGGCGGTACTGAGAGAAAAACACATTATGTAACCCCCAATGACACGGCCAAGACAAAGCACACCAATCTTATGAATACCCACTCACCACCACCACATCCCCTGACACACACACCGTTCACCACACACACAGCACCATCATGTGATCCTCCACGCAACACAACACGCCGCCACTAACAACATATATTTAGCCCTTTTTTGCCACACGCATTTTTCACCCCGCGCTCCCCGACATTGAAACCCTGCCAGGAGCATCCGTCACCCCCGCCCACGTCCCGAGTACTGTGACGCCCGTGCCTCACAACCACATGGGGCAGAACATGCCCTAAATACACCCTTACCCCCTGGGAAGGAAGAACAGGAAGCAACGAGCCAGGGAGGTCCAGCTGTGCCACCTCCATTACAGCCTTCCCCGCACGCCACACGGGCCAGTGACCTTGGTTACCTCCCCTCATGGCTACCCTGAGATATCCTAATAATTAAGGTGTATTAAGACTGCCCAAGTGAGGCGGGAGGTCAGGGGGATGCCAACCTCTCCTCCTGACCACCACCCGGCCACTGACTGATCCCACTAACTCTCCCTAACCCTCTCCTCTCCTCTCCCTCTTAAGGAACTAAATTTCAATTACCTCTCATTTAACACAAGAATTATCAAACTTCGACTACACCCAAGTATTCCTTACCCCAGCACGGTGTAAGGAGTGCATACAACGTAGCAAATAAAGCTCCGCGTGGCTCAGAATGGCTAAGTCTCGCCTGGACACCCAAACACGTCCCACTCTCACACACTCACCCCCTCCCACAATGGCTGCATTTCAAAATTC
>NC_087159.1:26377500-26430000 GCF_035594125.1 Scylla paramamosain | reverse complement strand
CACTGAGATCCTGTTTTGTTTAGTTGGTAATGAGACATAAGGCACAGAGAAGTAGATCACTCTTATTCACACCACTTACAAGGCTGGTCATGGTGTAATTCAGAGTCAGTCTGGGGTGTTGCAATGAAAAGCTGGGCATCAATTACTAGAGACAAGCAATGCATCTGATAGTCACTGAACTAGTGTGTGTGTGTGTGTGTGTGTGTGTGTGTGTGTGTGTGTGTCAGAAAGAGATAATCAGCTGAAGAAGCACCTCAGACAAGTATTCTTCATTACTGTAGATGAGCTGGAAGTCCTCATCCAGCAACGGCCATTCTTCAAGGTGATGGTGGGAAGTTTCTACTGCAGCCTTCCAGAATGCTTCCATGGCCTCCTCCTCCTCTTCCTTCTTCTTCTCCTCTTCATTCTCTTCCTTTTTCCCTTCTTCAGTTCCTCCTCTCCTGTCAATGGTTGCCTTCAGTTCTGCATGCATCTGAAAGAAATTTAGAATCATGTTCATAAGTTGGAGTCAGAAGACCAGTGGAAGACTGGAGAAGATCTGATCCAGGACATTGTGTGGAGAAAGACATGAACAGAATGAACATCAGGAAAGAGCCCATCTGTGACTGCACAATGAGCAGGAAACATTCATAGTCAGTCCAACACTGTAAAGGAAAATAATGAAGTTAAATGCAGTGGTGATGATAAAGCTGATAACACCGCTTCTCATACAAAATTTTGTCCATGTTGAGCCACATTGATACAGAAGTTAGTATGCTGTACTCATGCACCATCACACACAGTCCTGCTCATCCCCTGACCTTCTCAACAAGTGGCATGATGAATCTCAGGGGACTGGTGAGGATTTTCTCATGGGCACCAATGTCACTGCCCCGTTTCAGGAGCTTGTATATCAATGTGCCTAAGAAATTTGGTGCAATCTGAGGAATAAGAAGAGATAATATTACAACATGATCTAGGAAAGGTTTTGTCTCTATCTGTCTTTTGTGTCTAGACTTGGAAAATATACATCATGATGTATCAAATGAGTGTCAAACCTGACACTCATCCAGTTATGAATCCATTACATGGTAACTCTCAAAAATCTATCTGTTTGTCTGTGTGCTGATCTTGTTGTCTTCCTATTTGTGAGTGTGTGTGTGTATGTTTGTAAAGAAAATGTAATGTCTCTCCCACAAAAAAAAAAAAAAGCCACTTAATTGCCACTTTCTAAAAACATAGGTGTGTGTGTTCTTACCTAATTGTATTTTTGTAGGATTGAGTCAAGCTGTGTGTGTGGGTATGTATGGTAAGTAGATGTAGTACAAACCTTGGGAAGCTTCTGGCTGATGGCAAGGGCAGCCTCGTGGTCACCTGTGTTGTTGGGAATATTGAGGGATGCCTCTATGACATGGATACCTGCAATGACAGATAGAAGCATGTATGCCAAATGCCCCAGTAACCCAAACCATCAAGTACATTTTGCTCAGGAACACATATACAGTACAATGGAAATTTGTATAGACCATTCAGAAATTCATATAGATGTAACTCAACTGTTGAAAACTACTGCCTTCAGGATAATGGAGAACTCTTGAAGACTTGCCACTAGTTGCTTCTGCCCCTCACTCTGGGTCTCTGGAAGAAGTAAAAGAAAAAAAAAAAGAAAGAAGAAATGAAAGAAAGAAAAAGAAAATAGGATGAAAGATCAAGAGGAAGAAGAAAAAGATGAAAAAGGAGGAAAAGAGAGAAAGAAAAGATTAGATTTAACCCTTTCACTGGTATTTGGCATATCTTTCCTTAATTGCTATCTGACCCTTTTTTTCTTGTCCAGCAGTGACCTCCAAACATTACACTGGCTAGATGTTGCAAAATCTATTCTTCTTTACCTCTTTCTTTCTTGTAGATGCTTATAAATATTGCATACATTATTTTTAGTAGAATGAATTGTTGCATATTGCAGTGAAAAGTTAAGGCTACTTTCATTTCAACAACTTCCAAAATGTCTCATCTTGAACCTAAACACCACTGCTCTCTGGCCACTTTCAAGAACATTTCCTCACTAAGAAAGGTTACTGCATGGGGACCAGAAGTCACATCATGGATCACAATTAACTGCCAGAGTAAAAGATAATGGTGAAAGGCAGCATTATGTTCACCTACGATTTATTCCTAAGAGGCTTAAGAAAAAAAAAAAAGAAAAAAGACAGCTATAAAAATAAGTACACACGAATCTACATATCATGTATAACTTTTCTACAAACAGTTATAATTAATTTTGCAACAAGAAACAAGACACACATTGCAGAACTCTATCACATCCACATCCTTCTTTATTACTTGGAATTACAAGGCACAGTTTACTTACCCACCACATGGGCAAGAGCAGCAAGTGTGTGGTGGGGTAAGGAAGGCTTGTTGATGTGAGTAATGATCAGCTCCCTCCATGCCTGCCTCAGACCATCATACACGTCCCTCATGGTGCCAAGCATGAAGGTTTGAACATCGAGAAACAGCTCGTCAATCTTCAGCTTTCCTCTGGTCATGATATCAGACAGCCCAAAATGAAGACAGTGTTCACTTAACATTGTATACTATCTGTTCATGTAAGTGACTTACATTCTCTTAAAATATGTGGTGAAAAGCCAAAGCTAATAGTAGTATGTGGTAAATTAATAGCAATTAGGTAAAGGTAAAAAAAATGAATAGTTGTAGGAGTAACATACAAGTGATGTGTGAACATGGAATACAAGTGACAGATCTAAGACTCAAGTGGTGTAAATTATGTTGTTACATGAGAAGTGTCTTTGGTGTCAGAAGAATGGATGGGAAAGTGATAACAATGTGTATAGGAGAAATTTGGTATGCCTGATAAGGAAAGGGAGAATAGATTGTACAGTAAAGTGGTGGTGGTGCTGTGATGGTTTGGGAGCCTTGAGAGAATAAGAGAGGGTGATATGACATAAAAGACACACCAGAATCTAGTAGATGCAGTTTGTAAGAAGACCAAATAGGGAGAACAAAGTGCTGACATATGCAATGATGTGAGAGTGAGAGGATTGAAGTGAGCAAAACCAAGGTGTTGGAACAGATATGAATGAAGATTCTTCTCTGAGGCTGCTCCTTGAAGAGGTTGGTTCCCAAAAACAGGTATTAACATGTGATAGATTATACTACAAAAAGCAGGCCTTTAAAGTAATTGTTTTGATACAAAATAAATATTACCTAAGATATAATACAGCTTGAAAAAAAAATGCTAACAGAAACACTTATCACACTATTGCAGGGGAGAATGGACAATTACATAGGAGACTGATCAACATGCAGTGTGAGGGTGTGCAAGGCCGGTCCCACCCGGTGCAGCACAGCCTCCACAAAAGTGCTCATCTCTGCAAAACATGGAGTCAAGCTTGTCAGTATTAGATGTTCACCGATCTTCCCATGTAATTACTATGTATTACATTACACATTCCTGATTTTCCCATGTAATTACTATGTATTAGATTACACATCCCTGGTTTTCCCATGTAATTACTATATATTACATTAAACATGCCTTCTAAAATCTATGTTTTGAATTATATTGTTACATACATTTCATAAAAATAATTGAATTGCAAATGAATGAAAATGGTTTGTTTTTATATCCCAAACAAACTCACCATCTAGTATCTTGAAAAGGTGAGGATTGATGACAGTGTGAAACACTTCCTTGGGGGAATATCTGGAGCAGATGTTTTTTGCCTCTAACACGTCATCAGTGTTGTCTGGGATGGGAGTATTCTCTGCATACATGTAACTCTGTAGGGTACTGGTCCAACTGTACTGTTTCTTTATAGACAACTTAAGTAACACTGCACCCATCCAGAGAAAACCTGCATATCCAATTATCACAAACTGACTGGTGAATTGGTATAATATTGTGCATCCATATATTTGAAACATGATTCCAGACATGTGGGTTGTCTCTGCATTTAATACAACAATGTTCCTAGTTGGAATGGACAAGAGAGGGATGGCAGACACTTTCCTTGAGAACTCTGCTTCATGAAGAATATTAGTAAGATAGGATTTTTTTTCTTTAATATCAGTATTTTTTGTGTATGTTTTAGTTTTGTTGCTTTCTTAGATGCCATCAGCAGTAATTTAAAAAAAATCTGTATTCAGTACGAGTCATAAAGATGCTCAGAAGAAAAAAACACTAAAACACATTTTCACAAACAATATAAGTAGCAAAGTAACCTTTAAATTTTTTTTCTATTATATTATAACATTATTCACTTTTCATCTTTTCTTAGTTACTGCTGTACATTTGCGAAAAAGGTAAAACTAGGACACAGATGATACCTCATTTTTCTCGCGAGCAATTGTTTTTCCCTCATTGATCTGCTCCTCAATAAAGAATTCTTCCCCTCTAGTGGCACTCAGCAGGGTTGCCAGCAAGATCACACAGATGCACCACAGGTTAGCAATGAAAGGTACCTTGAGCAAAAAGTGGTATTCTAGTCAATATATGTGTAAAAACTACCAACTTTCAAAACAAATGAGACAGCAGAAATGTTTCACTCCAAGTCAATGTATACACTTAAGACTTAAGCTGATTACCTTCATGATGCTTGCTAAATTGGATCACCTAAACCTTGTTCACAGACACTGTTCTCATCTACCTCACTCTTAAGCAGGTTGGTCTCTAGTGGCTTATCTTGCGGTGTGAGAAAAGTACACATGTCTCTTAGATAAGAGGAATCTTCTGATTGGTATTGCCATTCATTAGATACACATTAGACTCCAAGCAAAGATGACAGCAAGAGAACACTGCAGTGCAGTAAGAATATATGTAAATACTCTCAGAAGACAAGTAAAGAAATAAAAATATGGTGATCTCATCTTCAGTAGCAAGTAATGGTTGATGTTCAGTTCCTTGCTCCTCTAATGACTTGATTGAGTTAAGGAGTTTTAACAGAAAAACCAGACACTGCTCAGGTAATGAAGCCAGGACCTTCTGCTTGCAGGGCAGCTCCAGCATCCATAACTTCTGGTGATAACTCACACATAACTCTACAGCAGGAATTCAGAACATTGTTCATCCCAAAAAACAAATGATAAAAAGTAATCATACAATATTGCATTATTTTTATTAACTCTCACATTATATATATATATATATATATATATATATATATATATATATATATATATATATATATATATATATATATATATATATATATATATATATATATATATATATATATATATATATATATATATATATATATATATATATATATATATATATATATATATATATATATATATATATATATATATATATATATATATATATATATATATATATATATATATATATATATATATATATATATATATATATATATATATATATATTAAACTGTTGATAACTGTCTTTGGAATGTCTGAAAAATATAGCACAACAATTCTTTAGGTTATAAAACTTTAACAGACATGCAGCTTACAATTCCTTACAAAAATAAACATGATCTGATTTTGTGCAACTTTTAAGTAAAATTTCTGATATGTAATTATTTACTATCTATCTTGTCTCTATAAAAATAAACAATTTTTACATTTGTGGAGCTACAACACTGTCACCACAAAATTTGTTCCTGGCTGGTGAAGAGAGAGAGAGAGAGAGAGAGAGAGAGAGAGAGAGAGAGAGAGAGAGAGAGAGAGAGAGAGAGAGAGAGAGAGAGAGAGAGAGAGAGAGAGAGAGAGAGAGAGAGAGAGAGAGAGAGAGAGAGAGAGAGAGAGAGAGAGACAGTCTGGAAGCCCACATGGTATAACACAACTTACTACTAATGAATGATGCTAAGTGTCTGGCTGAACAAAAGCAACTACCAGCACTCCAGCATCGCTGATGAACACTACTCTACTTCTGTCTCAATACTTGCTGTCCTGGTGCACCACAAACATTCGAAAAGGGTTTTTCTTCAAAGGAAGCAATCCCTCCACAGGTACTTTTATCACAAACAATTCAGCTAATGGTGCAGAGACTATCTAGTTAACAATTTTTGTATTTTACAATGATGTATGTAACTGAGATTAAACAAATAGTTATATATGTTATGCATACAAATGGTACTATTCAATATGGGCAGTAATGTAATTATGTTACAATGCAAGATGGTTCCTTAGTGACTTGATGCTTAATCTTCCCTCTTCTGTTGGTGCTTGGTGACATGAAGCATCAGTAGTGGACCTCCTCAGGCTGCAGATGGACGTACGCCTCACTGGCCTCCCACAACTTCTTGGCCAGACCGTCATCAAGCACCAAGTTGGTTGCATTATCAGACACCTGTGCAAGGAGTATTACTAAAGTACACTGCTAACTCAGTGACCTAATTTAGGTTCTCTCTCTCTCTCTCTGTTAGATTAAACCTATTAACATGAACTGTTGCCATCATTCATTTAAGTAACCTACAGAGATCCTTCAGATCTAAATTTGCTCCAGTCAAGAAAACTCTGCGATACCCATAAATTTAGAAACTCATGGCACTGATTTTGTGGTGAAGGTACTCTATGATGATAGTGATGATGATGCATTTCTCTGTAAAACAGCCAGAACTTGAATCAATGGGACACCACCCACCTGACAGTCCTCAAAGAATGCATTGGTGATGGTGGCAGCCTCCTCAGAGACTGCAAGGTGGATGATGGTTTGTGCACCCTGTTCTGGTGTCTGCAATAAATGTATATTAAGTGAACTAGACTCTTTCCATCAGAGTGATTTTATTAGTTTTGAAAGTCAAGCTCACTTTATATATATATATATATATATATATATATATATATATATATATATATATATATATATATATATATATATATATATATATATATATATATGTTACAGTCAATACCTGAATCCAGACAATTTGTAAAGTGACTGATTTTTTCAGGCAATTTGTGAACTGCCTGGTTAGGTTAGGTTAGGTTAGGTTAGGTTAGGTTAGGTTAGGTTAGGTTAGCTTAGGTTAGGTTAGGTTATAACCTAACCTAACCTAACCTAACCTAACCTAACCTAACCTAACCTAACCTAACCAGGCAGTTCACAAATTGCCTGAAAAAATCAGTCACTTTACAAATTGTCTGGATTCAGGTATTGACTGTAACATATATATATATATATATATATATATATATACTCGTATATATATATATATATATATATATATATATATATCCACAGACATCCTTTGATGGAAGATCTGTAGCATCCAAAACACCAGTAATAGTCACATGCAAGACTAGGAAGATCATGCTAAATTTTTGTGTGTGCTGCACATGGGTATGGTAACAGACAATGCACTTCTAGCTTCATATGATGCAGGCATTAAAAATATATTCATGAGTGTTTTAAACATACACATCTAAGAACAGTGATAACACAGTGCAGCCACCTTGCCCAAAATTGGAACCATGAACCTATAGAGGTATCCTTCTATAAAACCACTTGACTTCTTGAAAATTTCCGTGGCCACCATTCCTGGACACATGCTGTTAACGGCAATCCCTGAAAAATAACCATGTAGAATAAATAAATTAATTAATAATTAACCAACAAGTTAAAAGAGTAATCAAAATAAAGAAACTTTTATGCATAACCTATTTCTTACTTTTCTGTTGTGCTATAAACACTTCATCCTCCCCTTTTCAAAAATATCAACTATGAAACATATATGGACACATATATGATATAAATGATTTCTCACCACAGTCCTTCACCAGCATTGCCAAATGACGAGCAAAAAGAATGTTGCAGGCTTTGGACTGACTGTATGCTCGTGTTGACCAAAAAGTTCCACTTTTTGTAAAGTTCAAGTTCTGTTGAAGATCATGAATGATAAAATACAGAAAGCATGATCAAAATAAGGCATTATGTAAATAATGCCAAGCAAGGTTAATTAAAATAGTACCATTATACACATACACCATTCCCTAAACAACAATCTCATCCAGGCAAGAGAAATTAAAAAAGGACAACATATCATTATCTATCATAATTGAAAAGCTTAAGAGAAAGACACCATAATTTTACCACCAGTCTGTGCTTCTCTGTGGTCTAAATACAGTGGAGGTGTTAATCTGGACACAGAAGGTTCTGCAAGTACAATTGTCTGGGATCTTTTGGTTTGGACAGAGATA
Organism: Scylla paramamosain; assembly: GCF_035594125.1. Classification (NCBI taxonomy): domain Eukaryota; kingdom Metazoa; phylum Arthropoda; class Malacostraca; order Decapoda; family Portunidae; genus Scylla; species Scylla paramamosain. The sequence goes on along the minus strand of NC_087159.1, from coordinate 26,421,834 downwards.
GTCTAGCACCTCCCAATGTTCTGCCTTGACTGTACCTCAATATCCAGTGTCTTGAGCTGTGAGTGTATCATAGATGCCACCACTATCACTCTGCTGGGCTGACTTTTCTTCAATAGACCTGCAGAATATATAAATATAACCTCAGATCTATTAAGCCTTTGAAAGGAACAGATTTCAACACCTCCCATTGCTTTACCAAACAAGATTTCCAGCTACAAATAACACAAAAGAAAACATGGTCTGGAAAGCAGCCTGTTCCTTGTATGGAAGGTTGATTTACCTGCCAGACATTAGCCTAGACTTATATTTCTTGTTGAAAAATATTGGGATCTCCTTTCATGACTTGCATGATGGAATAAATGTTATATACACAAATGCATCACTCCTGTCACACTGCTACATATAAATAATAAAATGCAGAATATAATGGTAATTATTCAACTTAACATTTTCTCACGAAACTATTTCACCCACATTTAAATAGCAACATTTACTATCTATTAGATGAGACTATAAAATATGAAGGTAAGACTTCACAAAAAATCTGCTTACCCAATAGAAGGTTGGCAAGTAGGAAGTGTCCAAAGTGATTTGTTGCCATTGTGAGTTCAAGATTTTCTAAAGTGAGCACTCGCTCTGCTGTGCCTCCAATGCCAGCATTCAACACTAGCACATCTAACCTGTATAAGGTCAAGAATACATCATCATGCAATTCAATGCTTAACTCTATAGCTGATGGCAACACAATACAGAGGAACCCTCATTATCCAACAACTAAGGACAGCTTCTATTTGATGTATGATATACATTTACAAACAGTATTTTAAATTACCAATAATGATAATTAATTTTGCACAGAGTGAGGTTGAAGTAATAAGGATAGCATGCTTCCTCCAACAGTGTTTGGATAACATTTTTTTCAAAGTAAATCTAAGAACCTTTGAGAAAATTGGGATCATGTTTCTGACAACCAAAAATGACAGTTGCAAGAGCATCCTGGATAGTCAATGTTGTACTGGGTATATGGTTCATTTTTGGTGGGCTGAAAATAATAATTGATTTAGACATTAACCTGTGTTCCTCAGCAAGAATTCTAGAAGCAAATCTTCTGACAGAAGTGAGTGATGAAGTGTCCAGCTCTCTCACAACCACAGATTTGTTCCCTGTGCTGGCTTCAATCTCATCTGACAAAACACAAATTTTTGATTACTTTATAATTTCAGGGCAGATTTTTCATTATTTACATGTGAAAATGTATATTTCAGTGTACTCCACAAAATTAATGATTATTAATAAACAGATGATTACTAGAAGCAACATGATGAAATACATCAAATGACTTACTTGCAACTTTTGAAGCCTTCTGCAAGTTCCTGCATCCCATGATGACTCTAGCTCCTCGGTGGGCAAAGTCCCTTACTGCTTCCTTCCCTATACCTGTCAATTCAAGCTATATTCAGTTTACCCACTAACCAAATAATACTATATTTTCTTTCAGATATGCTGCCAGTTTCCCAGGATAAAATGATGAGCTTCTACTCTTACCTGCAGATGCTCCAGTGATAACAACTGTCTGGCCCTTTAGGTCATTAGTGGTGGCGGCCCGACCACAGCGCCGCCGGTACACTATTCCAAATGCCACCATTATGACTGAGGTGGCAACAACAACAAACACCGACACACCTGCTACAGTTTCCCACATTGTGTACCTAAGAATCAATGAGAACCATTATCTTGTATTGTGCACTAAGATGGATATTACTGATCATACACTGATGAACTTAGATAAATTCTACTGCCATTTACTAAACAGTCTGAAAGATGTCATTCACATGAATGACAATGAACAGAGGGCAGAGAAATAATCCTTGTGGAACACTATGGAGTGTTTTGTCTGTAACAGTTATTCTTTGGTTTCTCTTTGTTAAGAAATTCAGACCCATCAAATATATTTTCTAATCAAACTCCTACCAAACTTTTGGGAAGAACCTTTTTGTGGGCCATTCTGTTAGAAGGTTTAATGAAATCCAGACAGGTCAGATCCATGAATACACACACTCACACACATACACACACATGCACACACACAGGAGACAGTTCTGGCCCCTGTAATGTTCCTAGTATATATTAATGACATGGTGGATGAGGTTGACATCTATATAATTTTATTTGCAGATGATACAAAGTTGTTCAAAAGAGTGGAAAATAATACAGATTGTGATATGTTACAAAAGGATCTGAATAAAATATATGAGAGGAGTAGATGGAAAATGGAATTTAATGTAAAGAAATGCAAAGTGATGGAGCTTGGGAAGAGGAAAGGAAAGCAGACAAGATCCTACACCATGGGAGATGTAGAAATTAAGAAAAACCAAAGAAAAAAAATTTGGGGAATTACAATAAGCAGTAATTTATCATCCAAAAACATATGAACAATATTGTTGGGGAACCTGTGAGTTACTAAGAAAGATGAAAAGATGAAAAAAGTTGATAGAATCTATGATTTTATCCAAACTGGAATATGCCACAACTGTTTGGTCACCTCATAATAAAAAAAAATATAAGGAATATAGAAAGGATTCAAAGAGCTGCAACCAAATTGGTTCAAAGTTTGAGAGATTTATCTTATGAAGATAGACTAAAGAGATTTGAACTTCCAACATTACAACAGAGAAGATAAAGAGGAGACCTGATATATATATATATATATATATATATATATATATATATATATATATATATATATATATATATATATATATATATATATATATATATATATATACAGGGCTTTGAAGAGGAAGGACAAGTTAACAAAGAAGACCTGTTTGTGTGGGACTAAAGAGACACAAAAGGACACAGTATGAAATTAAAGAAGACAGTGTGTATAAGAGATGTCAAGAAATATAGTTTCCCAAATAGAAGCATAGAAATATAGAGCAATTTAGATGAAACAGTGGTTGAAGCAAGGAATATTCATGAATTTAAAGATAAGCTAGATGCTTATAGATATGAAGACAGGACGGCACAAGCATAGCTGTTTTCCTGTAAAACATAACTGTGTAAATACAACTTGGTAAATACACACACACACACACACACACACTCACAGAATCAGAGAATTAGGGAATACAGGAGATACAAGTAAAGAGACAAGAAGTCAAGAAACTGCTGAAGAGCTGGATGTTAGAAAAGCTATGGGACCAGATCAAGTAAATGGATGAATATTAAAAGAATGCAGAGAACAAATAGGAGCACCCATATGGGATATAGTAAACAGCTCATTGAAAGAGGGAAAAATATCAAGAGAATGGAGAAGGGCTAACATAGTCCCAATATAAAAAGGGGGAAATAAAATGGAATCATTAAATTACAGACCAGTGTCACTAACAAGTATTGTAACCAAGCTTTATGAAATAGTAGCTAAAGATAGATGGACTGCAATATCTAGAAGATGAAAAGATAATTACATAAAAGCAATCTGAATTCAGGAAAGGGAGATCCTGTGTCAAAAACTACTGATCTTTTATAAGAGTATCAGATGGCATGCAAAAGGGGGATGGATGGGATGATGCGGTATACCTGGATCTCAAAAAAGCATCTGATAAAAGTTCCCCACAAAAGTCTTATGTGGAAGTTAGAGAATGAAGGAAGACCAAAGGGAGCAATATTGAGATGAATGAATGATTATTTACAATGAGAACAGTAATCAGAGACACTAATTCAAGTTGGCGCAAAGTGATAAGTGGGATACTGCTAGGACCTGTGTTGGCTTATATTATGTTCCAAATATATGTAAATGATATGACAGAGAATCTAAGTAGTTATATAAATCTTTTCATTGATGATGCAAAAATAATGAAATTAATAAAGAATGAAAATGACAGCAATGAGTTACAAAAGGATATTGACAAGATACATGCATGGAGCCAAAGATGGAAACTAAAATTTAATGCCAGAAAATACCAAATGTTGGAAACAGGAAAAAGTAGAAAGAGACCTTCATGGAATTACAAAATGGGAGGAGAAATAATAACAAAAAGTAATGAAGAAAAGATTTTGGAGTAATGATCCAGGACACACTATCACCTGAAAGGCACATAAACAGAATATTCGGCTCTACATACAACTTGTTAACAAACATTTGGGTGGCATTTAACTATTTAGGTAAAGAAATGATGAAGAAATTATAACAAGCACGATACAACCTAAATTCAAATACGCACCAGTAGTTTGGGCTCCACATAGAAAAAAAGATATGTGGGAACTGAAAAGAATACAGAGGATAACGACAAAGATGGTACCAGAATTGAAAGACTTAAGCTACGAAGAAAGATTTGAAGAGATGGGATTACCAACACTACAAGAGAAAAGAGAAAGAGGAGACTTGATAACAATGTACAAATTAGTAAACAATATATAAAGAATAGATAGAAATGACTTGGTACCACAGATGGAGGAGGGAGAGAGAGACAGACAAGGGGGAATGGGAAGAAAATAAAGAAGAGTGGATATTTGAGTGACATCAAGAAGTACAGCTTCCCCATATTGAACTAATGGAATCTGGAATGATCTGAAGGGAAAGGTGGTTGTGGCAAACAGTGTACACATGTTTAAAGAGAAACTGTATAAATATGGTTATGGAGACAGAACAAAATGAGCTTTGACTTGTGCCCTGTACAATACAACTAGGTAAATACACACACATCCAGTGCCATTAACCCCCTCATTCCCCCCAAAAAAAAGAAGAAAAAATCTTAAAAATTAAAATAATTAAAATTTAATGATCTTCATTAATAGAAAGTGTCAAAATCTTTCAAGATCTAACTCCCCTCATGACTTCTCCCATAACTTTGCTTCTTCATCTTTCCCTCCTTTATTTCAGGCTGATGACACCACTGCCATCTCATCTATTTCTAAAGCTGAAGTCTTTGCTCAAACCTTTCCTAAAACTTTACCTTGAATGATTCAGGGCTTGCTCCTTCCTCTCCTCCACCCTCTAACTACTTCATGCTACCCACCAAAATCCTTTGCAGTGATGTTTTCCATGCTCTCACTGGCCTATACCCTTGGAAGCCTAATGGACCTGATGGGGTTCCTCCTATTCTTCTCCAAAACTGTGCCTTCACCCTTGTGCCTTGCCTAGCCAAACTCTTTCAACTCTGTCTATCAACATCTACCTTTCCTTCTTGCTGGAAGTCTGCTTACATTCAACCTGTTCCTAAAAATGGTAACTATTCTAATCTCTCAAATTACTGCCCTACTGCTTTAATTTCCTGCCTCTTTAAAGTTTTTAATCTATCCTCAACAGGAAGATTCTTAAACATCTATCATTTTAAAACCTTCTATCTGATCACCAGTATAGGTTCCATCAAGGCTGCTCTACTGGTGGTCTTTTGGCTTTCCTTACTGAATTTCAGTCATCCTCTTATAGGAATTTTGGTGAAATTTTTGCTGTTGCCTTAGACATATCAAAAGCTTTTGATAAAATCTGGCAGAAAGCTTTGATTTCCAAACTACCCTCTTACAGGTTCTATCTTTCCTTCTGTAACATCATCTCAAGTTTACTTTCTGACTGTTCTATTGCTACTGAGGTAGACAGTCACTGTTCTTCTAAATCTATTAACAATGGTGTTCCTCAGGGTTCTGTCCTATCACCTACTCTCTTCTTATTACAGTAAAATCCCTCTCATCCGGCATTCGAGTATCCGGCACATTTTTCCCTGAGCCTTAAAATCAATAAAAAAATCAATGTGTACTCATAAAATTGATTAAAATTCCCGTGCGAGGCATACTTTGTCCCCTCGCCACCAGAGCGCACTGCTTCGCACCACCCGCGGCCCACTGCACTGTGTTTACTCAGTGACTCAGTCCCGTGTGTGCACTTTTTATTGCCTGACGCCTTCATCATGCCTAAAGTTGTAGAAAAGAGGAAGCGTGTTGTGCTTACACTTAAGCAGCTGATCAGATCAGCTGCTGATTAAGTCAGCTGATCTTTGTTAAGGTAAGATGTGTGAGTGTAGGGTGGTGATTGTAGACATAATTTCACTTCTATTCAAGTATCCGACAATATTCAAGTATCCGGCATGTAGGCAGTCCCATTGATGCCAGATAAGAGGAATTTTACTGTATTCATTAATGATCTTCTAAACCAAACTTCTTGTCCTAACCACTCCTACACTGATGATACCATCCTGCACTTTTCCACATGTTTTCATAGACGTCCAATCATTCAGGAAGTAAACAGTTCATGCAGGGAAGCCACAGAATGCCTAACTTCTGATTTCTCTAAAATTTCTGATTGGGACAGATCAAACTTAGTATTGTTCAATGCCTCAAAATTCAATTCCTCCATCTATCAACTTGACACAACCTTCCAGACAACTATCCCCTCTTCAATGACAGTCAACTGTCCCGCTCTTCTACACTGAACATCCTCAGTTTGTTCTTAACTTATAATCTGGACACTTCACATCTCATCTCTAGCTAAGACAGGTTCTATGAAGTTGGGTGTTCTGAGTATTCTCTGTCAATTTTTCTCACCCTCCCCAGCTGGTAACTCTGTACAGGGGCCTTATCTGTCCATGTATGGAATATGTTTCACATGTATGTGGGGGTTCCACTCATACCTCTCTTTCAGAAATAGTGGAATCAAAAGCTTTTCGCCTTATTAACTGCTCTCCTCTAACTGACTGTCTTCAGCCTCTCTCTCATCACCAAAATGCTGCATTTTTGCTAACTTCTACTGCTATTTTTCATGCCAACTGCTCTTCTTATCTTGCTAACTGCATGCCTCCCCTCCTCCCACAGCCTCGCTGCACAAGATTTTCTTCTTTCTCTCACCCCTATTCTGTCTCTAATGCAAGAGTTAACCAGTATTCTCAATCATTCATCCCTTTCTCTGGTAAACTCTGGAACTCCCTGCCTGCTTTTGCATTTCCACCTTCCTATGGCTTGAACTCTTTCAAGAGGGAGGTTTCAAGGAACTTATCCTGTAATTTCTGACTACAGCTTTCGACTCTTTTTGGGGACCAGCACCTCAGTGGGCCTTTTTTTTTAAATTATATTTTTATTGCTCTTGACCGGTCCCCTCCTACATGAAAAAGAAAAAAATGCTTCAAACCTTTTGTTTCACTCTTGAATACTTTTTAATTGCTTATTTAAATTGATTTACATATAAATGAGGAATAAAGAAAAATAAATAAAACTCCAAAAAACAATATAACCCCCCCTAAAAAAAAGTGGGTTGGGTAAAAAAATAAAATAAATAAATAAATAATTCCAACCCTGTTCAGTGCGCATGTCCACAAATTTCATATTTAAGTGAACTGTCACTGGTCTACCTAAAATAAGGTGAAACAGTCTAATGTCTATCACAAACATTATGGCTATTCCTTATACTTCTCCACAGTGAACTTCACAGATTTTTTTTTATTTCCCAAGGTAATGCCTCCAGTTTCAATCTTCCACACCAAATGTTGAAAAGTTCCAAGCAGTGTATCTTCTCTGCATATGGCATAAAACTCGACCCTTTCTTAACAACTTATTATGTTGGCTTGCTTAGATAATGGCCTGCCCTAACTTTTAATATAGCGAATCTCTCGAGTCACGGGATAGCCAACCAGGTAAGCAAACCTGGTGTGTGTGTGTGTGTGTGTGTGTGTGTGAGTGTGTGTGTATATATATATATATATATATATATATATATATATATATATATATATATATATATATATATATATATATATATATATATATATATATATATATATTATATCCATTACATACTTCTTCTCTTCTATAAATGGTCTCTGTAACTGAACTAATTTTATCCTCAAATCTCCATAACTTGGACACCATAGCAGAAAGTGGCTGAAGTCCTCAACATGCCAGAGAGGTAGTTACCGGTTTGGTCAGCGTCTTGGGATAACCAGTGGGGCGCTATGATACCTGCCTGCCTGGGGTTGAACCTACTTGCTTTCTTCCCTCGCTGGATTCACAGATACTCCCACTTATCTAGTTCACGCTTAATAAATACTGCAGAGACGAATTGGGGCAATGGTAGTTGACCAAGGTCCCAGATGTATCACAGCCAAGGGCGCAGTGGTATCACCTGACGCCGCTGCCCGAGATGTGTGTCAGCGTGGTGCCGTGTGGTCTGTTGTGAATGTTGATGTTGCTTCCACAGGTCCTGTCTAGCCTGTGTCGTGCCAAAGCGCTCCCACTGTCAAAATTGCTCCCGGGAACCATTTCGACGGGAACGAAGATTTGTGTGGTATGTTGCTGTGTTGTTTGTGAAATATGTTAAAACATAAACAGAAGAAGAAAACAAGAATAATGAGTTATAACAGAGCAGTACTGTAGATAGCTTGATTTAGAGAAAATGTAAGTTGAATGTTGATGTTGCTCATGTTGTTTATGTACCCTTTATCCTGAGCAGAACAGACTTTCCAGACTATCATCCTTTGTTATAATTAACTTACGTTAATGTACATCTGTACTTGAGAGAGAGAGAGAGAGAGAGAGAGAGAGAGAGACCTTTATCAGCTCCACCAATGAAAAGTAAAAAAAAAAATAAAATAAAATAAAAATAAAAATATCCACTAAACTCAATACAAAGATTATTGCATTATTATTTTACCAGACTTATATATACGAGAAAAAAAAAAAGCAATTTGCTCTCTCATCACGACTGTTTTCAAAGACCACAAAAAATGTTTGCCATCAAGTTCTCAAGACTGTTTATCCAGTTGATAATGTAGAACCGTAAAAAGATCTTGATAAACCCGTCTCACTTCAACTAGGCAAAAGGCTTTCGAATGTATTGAAGGTGCGAGTCAGAGAAGCTTCAGAATGGTCTTTAAACTGATGGTGTAAATAGACCGAATGATGATTTTTTTTTCTCTCATAATGAGAGTCTAGTAAGGATCCCTCAAGGTCTGTTACTGTTTGGACCTCCTTTGTATTCCTCCCCCTTTTGTATTCCTCTGTATTCCTCCTTGTCGTTATGTAGCCTATACATTCCTCACAAACAGCCTCTTGACAGCCAATACATCTCCTGTTTAATCTTTCTTTGGATTATTTTGTTTCCTCACTTACTTTTATCCTCGAAATTTTATTGTTCGTCTTTTTCATTGTGATCATCTTCCTCTTTTCTCCTCCTCCTCTACTTCCATGGACCATACAACACCGTCATTCGGCCGAGGTGAGTCTTCCCAGCACTTCACACTTTCCCTTCTTTCTCTTCGAAGAAGCAACAACAACGAGCACTACTACTATAAGCAGCTGTGGTGTGGTGGTGGTGTGGGCAAGGCAAGGTGGTGTGGGTGTAGGCGAGGCGGACGTGAGGGCTGGTGGTTTGGGTGTAAGCGAGGTGGGCGTGAGGTCAGGTGGGATGGGTGTAGGCTAGGTGGGGTAGGAGTAGACCATGTGGGCGTGAGGGCAGGTGGTGTGGGGTGTGGGCGAGGTGGGCGTGAGGGCAGGTGGTGTGGGTGTAGGCGAGGTGGGCGTGTGGGTAAGTGGTGTGGGTGTAGGCGAGGTGGGCGTGAGATCAGGTGGGGTGGGTGTAGGACATGTGGGCGTGAGATCAGGTGGGGTGGGTGTAGGACATGTGGGCGTGAGATCAGGTGGGGTGGGTGTAGGACATGTGGGCGTGAGGGTAGGTGGTGTCGGTATTCATACAGGCAGAGGATTAATATATCGATACTTCACTGAAATACATGGGAGACAATAATTGTGATGTGAATAAACCATGATTATATTAATTTAAAATATATAAGCAAATGTTTCTTATTTTCAAGTAAGTGCAGGTGTGCGGAATACAGCAACGATGGCAGATGCGGAAAGCAGGGGAAATACAGTGCCATACAGTAGCCAGACCAGAGGATTTTAGGTCATTCGGTTCCTATGCTGATGCACCTCTACAGTCGTTGTGCCCCAACTCTCTCTCTCTCTCTCTCTCTCTCTCTCTCTCTCTCTCTCTCTCTCTCTCTCTCTCTCTCTCTCTCTCTCTCTCTTAAGGTTGTAACGCAATTGTTATCATGATATATCAACTAAAATGCTGAGTAATGGAGGAAGCAGGCCACATCAAACAAGCCACGTATGTAGTTCTACCATGAACGACCGCTGGGCAGTGAGGTGTTAAGTACAGCAATAAACTATCTTCCACTCCCTTGGGCTAAATAATTACTCAATACATGACGAAGATATTTGTTTTGTAGCTACTAATATCGATGTTAATGCTAACTATGCACACTAATATTTCTGAGCATAGAAATACAATTTTGAAGGGGGGAAATAAGAAATAATAAGAAACATTAACAGCTTTGGGCCGGGATGGGGAGACGTTTGTGTGTGTGCGTGCGTGTGTATGTGTGTGTAAATCTGTCTGTCTATCTGTCTGTCAGTTACTTGATAATAATAATCTTTATAATAATAATAATAATAATAATAATAATAATAATAATAATAATAATAATAATAATAATAGTTATCTCTCTCTCTCTCTCTCTCTCTCTCTCTCTCTCTCTCTCTCTCTCTCTCTCTCTCTCTCTCTCTCTCTCTCAGCTATTTTCATACTTTCAGTTCAATGGTTGCCCTTGAAATTTATAATTTTAATAATAGTAATAACAATGAGAATAACAATAATTCTAACGATACTACTACTACTACTACTACTACTACCACTACTATTGTATCAGTCATAACAAGTATTATTATATATATTCATCATTCATGTATTTCATTCCACGTGCGGTGTGTTTCATCAGCATTCATATATTTCATACCATGTGTGCCCACGTGGCCAGCCAGTCTGATCTATTTTTAACCTTTTTTCCTTCCTCTCCCCCTCTCAAGGGAATATCACAACTTCCCTACATTCCTGCCAGTCCTTAGGGAAAACACCTGCATCGTCCTACCTGTCATTGGTCAAAATAACGACCTCTATCACTGGCTCCTTCACCCCATTTCCAAGCACCTCATTGGTCATTTCTCCATCTCAGAGGTTGTATCCTGATTCGTTTTTCTCACATAAATAAAGCCATACGCGTAGCTAGAGCATCAGTTTGTTCAGTTCATCATCAGTTCACGATCAGTTCGCAGTCAGTCTTTTTTATAGATCTGTTCACGATTAGTCCAGTTCATATCAGTTCAGAGAGAGCACATCAGTATCCTCATGTCTGTAATCAATTGTCTCGGTATCACGCGTGTACATTCTGTCCATCATTATATCAAGAAGAACTCTTATTATTTGTGTCTTTTACTCGCACAGTCAACAATATCAAACAACTATACACGACCTCCACGCTACCAACAATATCAAGCTACTACCCTATCCTCCAGAGCAGCCACCACCACACCAAGCCTCATCAACTGATCCAGTAGTGGCAGTCATCTCGACGAGGATGAAGAATATCATCTAAAACAGAGAGGTGACAAAATATCTAACCGACATAGTTATGGCGAAGACTACCGAAAGTGGTGTCAGCGGTGTTGTGCGATTGAAGATACACGAACTCTCAATGTAAAGTGTGTGTGTGTGTGTGTGTGTGTGTGTGTGTGTGTGTGTGTGTATTTTATTTCTAAAGAAAAACAATGATTTACCGTTCTTAGTAAAAAAAAAAAAAAAAAAAACGAGTATTTGCTGCATGTCTAATGTCTTCTCTGTGGTATGGCTGCGAATCGTGGTTGAGTGCGGATCTTAGTCCTGTTATTAAGTTATATAACTGGTCTTTGAAAAGTCTTCTTGATGTCAGGGGGAACACATGCAACGACCAGTGTTATATTGAGTCAGGATATCCACCATTAAAAGTTCTGGTTAAGAAAAGGCAAAGGATGTTCTTTAAAAGTAAGTGGGAAGAAAGGCAGGCGATGGACGATGATCCATTTTTATTTGTAGTTAAGACAGTATGTGATACAGAAGGTAACACCAGACTATACCTGACAGGCTTGTTGCATGAGAACCATGATGACATACAAGTGGGATGGAATGAACTAAAAAACTGTGTGCTAAATTCAGCATCATCAAGAAAAATTACTTATAAAACTATAATGAACCCAACCTTGGCAGTTCACCCATTATATCAAACGAACTACAAAGTAAGTGAATTACATAGGTCCGCTTTCACCCAATTCCGTGTGTCAGCACATTCTCTTGCAGTGGAGGTGAGTAGGTGGAGTAGAAGGGACCGCGGTTACCTCCCACTGGCAGAGAGGGTGTGTACTTATGGGGATGTTCTTTTTTTTTTTTCTATGTCGGAAGGACACTGGCCAAGGGCAACAAAAATCTAATAAAGGAAATGCCCACTGAAATGCCAGTCCCATAAAAGGGTCAAAGCAGTGGTCAAAAATTGATCAATAAGTGTCTTGAAACCTCCCTCTTGAAGGAATTCAAGTCACAGGAAGGTGAAAATACAGAAACAGACAGGGAGTTCCATAGTTTACCAGGGAAAGGGATGAATGATTGAGAATACTGGTTAACTCTTGCGTTAGAGAGGTGGACAGAATGGGGGTGAGAGAAAGAAGAAAGTCTTGTGCAGCGAGGCCGCGGAAGGAGGGGAGGCATGCAGTTAGCAAGATCAGAAGAGCAGTTAGCATGAAAATAGCGGTAGAAGACAGCTAGATATGCAACATTGCGGCGGTGAAAGAGAGGCTGAAGACAGTCAGTTAGAGGAGAGGAGTTGATGAGACGAAAAACTTTTGATTCCACCCTGTCTAGAACCTCCCAGACATGTGAAGCATACTCCATACAATGACGGATAAGGCCCTTGTACAGAGTTAGCAGCTGGGGGGGGGGGGTGAGAAAAACTGGCGGAGACGTCTCAGAACACCTAACTTCATAGAAGCTGTTTTAGCTAGAGATGAGATCTGAAGTTTCCAGTTCAGATTATAAATAAAGGACAGACCGAGGATGTTCAGTGTAGAAGAGGGGGACAGTTGAGTGTCATTGAAGAAGATGGGATAGTTGTCTGGAAGGTTGTGTCGAGTTAACAGATGGAGGAATTGAGTTTTTGAGGCATTGAACAATACAAAGTTTGCTCTGCCCCAATCAGAAATTTTAGAAAGATCAGAAGTCAGGCGTTCTGTGGCTTCCCTGCGTGATATGTTTACCTCCTGAAGGGTTGGACGTCTATGAAAAGACGTGGAAAAGTGCAGGGTGGTATCATCAGCGTAGGAGTGCATAGGACAAGAAGTTTGGTTTAGAAGATCATTAATGAATAATAAGAAGAGAGTGGGTGACAGGACAGAACCCTGAGGAACACCACTGTTAATAGATTTAGGAGAAGAACAGTGACCGTCTACCACAGCAGCAATAGAACGGTCAGAAAGGAAACTTGAGATGAAGTTACAGAGAGAAGGATAGAAACCGTAGGAGGGTAGTCTGGAAATCAAAGCTTTGTGCCAGACTCTATCAAAAGCTTTTGATATGTCCAAAGCAACAGCAAAAGTTTCACCAAAATCTCTAAAAGAGGATGACCAAGACTCAGTAAGGAAAGCCAGAAGATCACCAGTAGAGCAGCCTTGACGGAACCCATACTGGCGATCAGATAGAAGGTTGTGAAGTGATAGATGTTTAAGAATCTTCTTGTTGAGGATAGATTAAAAAACTTCAGATAAGCAGGAAATTAAAGCAGATATATTGATAATTTATGAATGTATGTTATAAAAGAAAAGTTCATAAATACTTCAGTTGATGGAGGGAAGTGGTAACCTGACTTACGTCCCCTGAGATTTCAGAGCTGGGGCTAGGATGCCTCACCACCTTTCCTTTCCTCCTTCCTTACCTTCTTTCACTCACATCCCCTTCTCTCTCTCTCTCTCTCTCTCTCTCTCTCTCTCTCTCTCTCTCTCTCTCTCTCTCTCTCTCTCTCTCTCTCTCTATATATATATATATATATATGTGTGTGTGTGTGTGTGTGTGTGTGTGTGTGTGTGTGTGTGTGTGTATTTATTTATTTATTTATTTATGTAGGAGGGACACCAGCCAAGGGCAACAAAAAATCTAATAATAAAAATGAAAAAAAGCCCACTGAGATGCCAGTCCCTGAATAGGGTCCGAAGTAGTAGTCAAAAATTGAAGGATAAGTGTTTTGAAACCTCCCTCTTGAAGGAGTTCAAGTCACAGGAAGGTGAAAATACAGAAGCAGGCAGGGAGTTCCAGAGTTTACCAGGAAAAGGGATGAATGATTGAGAATAATGGTTAATTTGCATTAGAGAGGTGGACAGAATGGGGGTGAGAGAAAGAAGAAAGTATTGTGCAGCGAGGCCGCGGGAGGAGGGGAGGCATGCAGTTAACAAGATCAGAAGAGCAATTAGCATGAAAATAGCGGCAGAAAATAGCTAGAGATGCAACACTACGGCGATGAGAGAGAGGCTGAAGACAGTCAGTTAGAGGAGAGGAGTTGATGAGACGAAAAGCTTTTGATTCCACTCTGTCTAAAAGTGCGGTATTAGTGGAACCCCCCAGGCATGTGAAGCATACTCCATACATGGACGGATAAGGACCTTGTACAGAGTTAACAGCTTGGGGGGGGTTAACAGCTTGAGGGGGGATGAGAAAAACTGGCAGAGACGTCTCAGAACACCTAATTTCATAGAAGCTCTTTTAGCTAGAGATGAGACGTGAAGTTTCCAGTTTAGATTATAAGAAAAGGACAGACCTCACTCCCAGTGAGGTCTAAAGCACTGTTCAGGGGGTGTTGTGAACTTATCATTAAACCCAGCTGTGACCTCACTGAACGTTTCCCTTTGTGTCTCACAACACAAGGGGGCAGTCACAGCCTGCCCTCTAAAGACAACTCTCTTCCTCCACACAAAACTACAAGCACCTAATAACACACACACCCTTCACTCAAAAATTTCAAAATTATCATGGCAACTCCTACACCAGCCTCGGAGTCCCCATCTTGGGAGGGGACCATAAATGTCCCCAGGTCGGACTGCCCTTCTGTCGACGAACCTAAGTGTCTTGACACCCCCCTCAACTTTTTCTTCATTTGCAGTCTAAGATCTAATTTTCAATCTGTAGAACACCACCTCTCCTCTTCTAAACCTCACCTTCTTTTCCTCACTGAAACTCAGGTGTCTGAGGCAACTGACAGTATCCCCTTTTCTGTTCCCTCCTACTTTCTCTATCCTCATTTTCGATCCAAAGCTGGATGTTGCGTTTATGTGCGGAATGACTTAACCTGCTCTCGTGCCCACGCTCTTGAATCTTCCAAGTTTTTCACCATCTGGCTACGACTACAGAGTCACTCTCAAACTAAATTTATCTGTGTTGTATACCTCTCACCTAACTCCTCTGACTATAAGAAATTCTTTGACTACTTAATTTTCAAAGTGGAGCACATTCTGACCCTCTTCCCTTTTGCAGAGATCTCCATTCTTGGAGACTTCAATGTTCACCACCAGCTTTGGCTTTCCTCTCCCTTCACTGACCATCCTGGTGAACTAGCCTTCAACTTTGCTATCCTCCATGACCTAGAGTAATTGGTGCAACACCCTGCTCGTATTCCTGACCGTCTTGGAGATACGCCCAACATTCTTGACCTTTTCCTGACCTCTAATCCTCCTGCTTATGCTGTCACCCTTTCTTCTCTGTTGGGCTCCTCCGATCACAATCTCATATCTGTATTTAGTCCTATCACTCCAATCCCTCCTCAGGATCCCCCTAAGCGAAGGTGCCTCTGGCATTTTGCCTCTGCTAAGTTGGGGGGACCTGTGGAGGTATTTTGCTGATTTTCCTTGGAATGACTACTGCTTCCGTGTCAGAGATTCGTCTTTGTGTGCTGAGCACATAACAGAGGTGATAGTGTCTGATATGGAGGCGTACATTCCTCACTCTTTTTCTCGACCTAAACCTTCTGAACCTTGGTTTAACACAGCTTGTTCTCATGCTATACATGATAGAGTGGCCCACAAAAGGAAGTGCTTGATGCAGAGTGGGAGTGAAGTGAAGGTGGCAAGTAAGAAAAAGAAGTGGAGACTGAGAGATGCAGGGTGGGAGAACTTTCAGGTTGATCTGAGTGAGAGAAGCTGGGATGATGTAAGTGTGTATGAGGTGGAGCATCTGAATGAGAAACTGGTTGAGGACGCAAGGGGTGCTGCTAAGAACTAGATAGGGTTTGTGAGAGTAGGCAGAAGAAAGAATGTACGAGTATGTAAACCATGGTGGAATGATGAAATCAGAGCGGGTAGGAAGGAGCGAAAGAGAATGAGTAGACAGTGTAGATGGCTGAGGAAAAAAGAGGCATGAAAGCAATGAGACAGAGAATGAGTATCAGAATGCATGGGCAGTGTATGTGAAACAGCAGCGGTTGACAAGACGAATGATAATGAATGCTAAAGTGAAGAGTGAAAGGAATGTGATTCAATCTTTAAGGGAGAAAGGTATGGAAGGTGGCCGTGAATGGTACAAGTTCATGAGAGGTGAAAGTATGTCGGGCAGTGTTGATGTGGAGAGTCTAAAAGTGGATGGTGTAGTTATAACAGAGAAGAATGGAATCAGGGAGACAATCAAAGGGTTCTGGGAAGAAGTAGGTGGGGTAGGTGAGATGTTTAGTGTGAGAGAAGAATGTGTAACACTGGAAAGGAAGAATGCAGATGAACTGGATGAAAGAATCAGTAGGGAGAAAGTGGAGAGGTGCGTGAGAAGGCAGAAGAATGGCAAGGCAGCAGGTCCAGATGATATATTGTATGAGTTCTACAAGAATGGTGGGGAGGTAGTGATTGATAGAATGACTGAATTATTCAACTGAGTGTGGGACGAAGAGAGAGTGCCAAGAAAGTGGAATGAGAGCCGAGTGTGTCTGTTGCATAAGGGAGGGTTTAAGAGTAAGAATGAGCTGAAGAACTACAGGCCAATTGCATTAGTGAATACAATAGGTAAAATTTTCAGTGCAGTGTTGAATGAGAAACTGTAAATGGATTGAGAGAGCTGGAGTGCTGGGCGAAGAACAGAATGGTTTTCGTGGGGATAGGAGAGCTGAGGACAATATGTTTGTGGTGAATGAAATGATTGAGAAGAAAAAGAAGGATGGGGTAAATTGTACCTAGGTTTTTTGGATATAGAGAAAGCTTATGATAGAGTGAACAGAGAAATGCTAGGTAGAGTCTTAGAAAAGACTGGATTGAGTGCAAAGATAGTTAACATAGTATAAAGTATGTATGTGGACACAAGAGCTAGATACAGGCTAGGAGACATAGAAACAGACTGGGTGAAGAGTGAGAGAGGAGTTAGGCAGGGCTGTATATTGTCACCAACCCTTTTAAGCCTGTATACAGAGGAGCTAGCAGCCTGGATGAGAAGAATGAATGTAGGGGTAAGTGTGGGGAATGATAAAGTATGTGTGCTCCTTTATGCAGATGACGTAGTTGTTATGAGTGAATCGGCAGATGAGCTTCAAAGTTTGTTGGATGTAGTGGATGGCTATGGTAAAGACTTTGGAGTAAGGTTTAGCAGTGAGAAAAGCAAAGTAATGATTGTGAATAGGTCAGAGGATGAAAGTAATGTGGTATGGAGACTTGGAGAGAATGAGTTGAGACAGGTGCAAGAATACAAGTACTTAGGGATGTGGATGAGTCCTAGTGGGTGTGCAAAGGCAAAGAATGAAAAGATAAGTATGGTAAACCAGTGGGTAGGTCGATTGGGAAGCGCGACAAGGATGAGAGCAAGTAAGTATGATGTGTTGAGAGAAGTGTGGAAGAGTGTGGCTGTGCCATGTATAATGTATGGTATGGATGTGATTGCATGGAATGAAAGTGAAATTGATAAGTTAGAAGTGGGCCAGAATAGAGTAGCAAGGATGGCACTGAGTGCACCGAGGTGCACAGCAGTTGAAGCCTTGAGAGGTGACATGGGATGGAGCACCTTCAGAGAAAGACTGACAAAAGCCACACTTAGGTACAAGATTAGGCTTGAGAGAATGGATGATGCAAGAATAACAAGGAAGGTGTACCTGTGGAATGAAAGTGGAAGCAAATGGAGGAAGAGATGCATGAGAATGACAGACAGGAATGGATTGCAAGTTGTGTGGGCGATAAGAATGGCTGGTAGGAATCAAAATGAGCGTGAATGGGTGGTAACAAGAGGAGGCAGAGTGGGAGCCGAATGGGATGTGAGAAAATGGAAGAATGAGATAGACAAAGAAGTGAAATGTGTGGGATTGAATGAATGGAAGAATGAAATGGAAAGAAAGAAGACCCTGGAATGGTACAAGGAAAAAGAGGCCCCGAGGTATGAAAGGTGGTATGATGGAAGCCTGGGCGGTGATCTTCTCTTCCGAGCGAGGGCACAGTGTATGGATGTGAATGCAAGGAGTTACAGGTGATCTGAGTCCCGCAGCAAAGTGTGCCAGATGTGTGACATGGGAGAGGATGAGACGGTGGAACATGTGATGCTGGAGTGTGTGAAGTATGCCAGAGACAGGAATGAGATGATGCAAGTGATACTGACTGAGTTAGGGCATGATAGGAATGAAAGAGTGGAGAAGACAGGAAAGGAATGGATGGTGTTGTTGCTGGGACTGTGTAGAGAGGCGAATGAAAGGATGATTGAGGCGGTGAAAGAGTTTCTGGAGAGAATGTGGCGTGCCAGGTGTATGATCAATTAGGATAGAGGATGCTGTTCATTTCTCTTTTTTTTCCCCCTTCTACAGGAGTTGCCGATCCAAAGGCCTGGCTCAGGAGTGATCCTGTGCCACCTGTACCATCAAGATCAAGATCAAGACACGCCCAGCAACAGCATGGTGCACGTGCAGCAGCAGGTGACGGTACAGACCTCGGTGCTGGCCTTGGCTGGAACAGTTATCTTCAGCGTGGGATTTTTCTTTGGCTACAAGATAAAAGTGTGGAGGATGGACTGGCTGAGGTGGCGGCGAGAGAGACTGCAGAAGAAGATCCAGCAGACTCAGGCACAGATTGATATGATCCAACGCAGCTAGGCCCGTGAGTCTCTCTTTCTTGACAGTTATTACATTCAGAGAATCGTCAGTTATTATAGAAATAACGTCAGTGTCTTCACTCTTATGCTAGGTTAAATGTGTGTTTGTTTTTTTTTCTCCAAGTTTTATTAATGTCAGCCGATTCCTTCTTACCTTGATGAGGCTCCTCTCCCTCACTAGTCACTGTTGCATCTTCCAGTCATCAAAACCTTAGAGAGCAACAAAAGTACTGGAGTGGTTGGCTATTCTTCATGATGTAATGGATCACAATAAAAAAAAAGAAGTTAATATTAAGAGGTAATTAGTGTCTCGATATTAGTAGGGTAGGGTTATCTCCATAATACCCGAGTTGTCAGTAATTTTTCTACTGGAATGTCTGAGAATTCTCTGTGTATATAACGACACTACTCCAGGCAGCCTTATTAGGAGAGTATTCTATATTCATTTTTTTTTTTTTTTTTTTTTGATAGAACAAATTTTAGGTATCTTGTAATTTGGAGGATTTGGTGAGGAAAAATACTTACTGCCATATAAAATTATTTATTTGCAAATGTATTTATTTGTCACTTTACTTTCTTTCAGTTAAATTGCGTCATCCCTGCAAACAAGCATCCTTGATAATCCTGTGCCATCATCTGTACTGAAATTGTGAACACATTTGTAAATAGAAGCTTGGGAAAGTTCATATCCTTATCTCACTAAGAAAATTCAAAATAAATATTTTCATAAGATTGCTTGATACAATTCTATATACTGTACATGGTGATAAAGTAAGTACAGAGCAAGAGAGAGAGAGAGAGAGAGAGAGAGAGAGAGAGAGAGAGAGAGAGAGTAAGGAAAGGTGAGAGATCTGTCCAGAGTGTGTTAAGTAGGTGAGGCTATGGCAGCATCAGGCATGGATGAGGCAGTGACAGCAGGGGTGGTTGTGGTGCATGGGGGAGCCTGGGACGTGCCCCAACACCTGTGGGAGGCCACCCAGGAGGGGGTGAAGGCAGCTGCCCGTCGTGGCCACCAGGTATATGGATCAGGAACTAAAATAATTGTTTTGCCTTTCTCTTACTTTTTGTTGGTTACACAATGTACTTGTTGAATCAATGTGATTTTTTGAAGATGTACATAGGTATGTCTTGTGGGCCTACTTGTGTGTATCTTGAAAACATTACACTTATTCAACATGAATATTGTGTAACTTTCACAAAGTAAGATAAAGGCATGAGACTATCCCTTCCCCAGGGATGCCTACAGTGTGTGTGTGTGTGTGGGGTGCTTTGTCATGCCCACCCCATATGGGATTGCTGGTCTGGTACATAGCTAGATAGATACAAGTATGTGTTCATATTGTGTAACACATTATAAGAAAACTGTGGTAATTATTATTATTATTTAATACAAAAGTGCAGTATATTCTTGTCATGTTTTATTATTATGTTGATAAATGCAGAATGCCTTTGTTGAATTATGCAAAAATATTCATGTAACTGTACCAGAATGCTTGGTTAAGTAGTGAGGTGCAAAGTATCTTGTGTATCTCTGTGTGTGCTGTGCAGGTGCTGAGCAGTGGAGGGTCAGCAGTGGAGGTAGTTGAGGCAACTGTGGTGGTGCTGGAGGATAACCCTGTCTTTGATGCTGGTATGTAGGTATGGTGTGTGTGTGTGTGTGTGTGTGTGTGTGTGTGTGTGTGTGTGTGTGTGTGTGTGTGTGTGTGTGTGTGTGTGTTTGAGCATACACATACTCCTGTTAATTTGTATCTCTTTATTCAGGTGCAGTAAGAAAATCCAGGAATGATCAGTAGTTGTCTTTTCTTTAGGCAGAGGGTCAGTCCTCACTCAGGATGGTGAGGTGGAGATGGATGCCCTGGTGATGTCTGGCGAGGGACTGAGGGCTGGAGCAGTGGCAGCCATCAAGAACATACAAAATCCTGTCAAAGTGGCTCGCCTGGTGTTGGAGAAAACTCCCCATGTGATGCTGGCAGGTGAGAGAGAGAGAGAGAGAGAGAGAGAGAGAGAGAGAGATTTAAAGAGAATGAATGAAAGCAAAGAATAGAAAGTGCCAAGACTGACATAGCTTTGATTCAACAGGCGAAGGAGCCTGTCGGTTTGCTGCTGCCCACGGCCACCCACAGGTGCCACCAGACACACTGGTCACCCCATATGCCAAGCAGAAACTGGAAACCTTCAAGAAGTTCACCAAGTCTGTGGATACTCTGTTCAATGTGCTGCAGTGAGTAAAGAGTTTAAGGATGGGGAAGTGGCATTTGTGTGATGTATTATTGAATCATAGGAAGAGAGAAGCTTTAAGAGACTTCCAAGACCTCCCTTCATTGACCTCCCTTGATTGATTGACTTGATTAACTGTCCACCTTCACAGAATACAGCAGAAGCAGAGTGGCCATGATACTGTGGGTTGTGCGGCACTGGACAGCTTTGGACACACTGCTTGTGCTACCTCCACAGGCGGCATTACTGCTAAGATGCCTGGCAGGGTTGGGGACTCTCCTGTGCCGGGAGCAGGTGGATATGCTGATGACCAGGTGGGTTCATGTTCTTGCTGTTTAGATGCTGGAATCGCACAACATGATTGATAATAGTAGCAGTGATGTCACTCAGCTTATGATGGAGGTTGGCAATAATAAGTCATGCTCCCCCACCCCCCCCTTATGATATTCTTTAATAGTATATGTGAGTATTTATTAATATAATTAATTTGTATTATTATAAGAGTAAAGCAGATGCTGGTTGTGTTGTTTGGTTGCTTATTTAGATTGAAAGATACTGTTTGTGAGGGAAAGTGACTGAAATAGTCTTCTTGAAGCCATTCTGTTTATAATAGAACTGATAGATATTGCTAATAAGGAAACTAAAGCAATATGTTGCATCATCATTTCAGATTGGAGCTGTGTCTACCACAGGCCATGGAGAGTCCATCATGAGGGTGTGTTTAGCACGTCACATCACTGCCACCATGGCCACAGGTACACTTTCCCTTTTTTCCCCTTTGTGTCCTTATCTCCCTGCCATTCACTTCCTATCTTATTTCTATCCTTTTCTCCATTACATCTGTTCTCACACTCATCCTCTACATGAGTTGGAGAACTGTGTACATATTCCATTACTCTTGGCTTCCAAATCTTGTACAGTATAACCACATTGTTTTCTAAGGCCTTTATTATATCCCTGACAAGGTTGCCTCTCTTTGGTTTTGGATGTATTGCAGTGCTCTAGATGGGCATGAGTGAACTTAAGATCACTTATGTGCTTTTTGGATGGCTAAAGAAGCTTTCAAGAATGCAAAAGTATTAAATTGCATTATTGATTATAGCTTGATCTTTAATTTAAATGATTACTTAAATATCTGCAGATCTTTATTCTCTTTGTTCTGAGTTGATAATGATGTTCTATTATAATAGCTGCTTTATCCTAATACATGTGTTTACACTATTATCATGTGTATTCGAATAGGAGTACCAGTGAACACCAGCATTCAGCAGAGCCTGGAGCTTATGGCTAAGCGTGTGGAAGGCTGTGGAGGTGCAGTGGCTGTATCTTGCAATGGTGAGGTAGGGGTGGGTTTCTCCACCCCGTGCATGCCCTGGGCCTATGTGAAGGACTGTGTTCTTCATTACGGCATCCATCCTGGACAGCATATGAAGGAAGACCTTTAGTTATGTGAAGTCAGTGTTTTAGTGAAAAACAGATACATGCCTTTGCTGCCTGAAAGGTTCCCTTATTGAGTTGAGGGATGGGCTTTTGTGTAAGGTGGAGAATTAAGGTGTTTAATGCACACGTGACTCAGGCATTTCTATGACTCTTAACTTTCATAGTGTGGCACCTTTATAAATCCACTGTTATTACATACATACATCTCTTTGAGTTTGAAACTTATATCAAATTAATAATGAATAATCTGTTTTTCATGTTTAATAAGTTTACTAATTAAGATTGTAATGTTTTATGCAGATCTGTTGTATCTGCTTTGCAAGTGCAGGTCTACTGTAATTGGTTTACAATGTGTTTGGAAACCAAAACAGAGGGTGCTTCGGATGCTCAAAAATTGTTCACTCATTAAAGATTTTGTGGGGGTAGTATATCAATAGTACTGTAAAATATGCTTCTCTTAATATATAAAGGAAGTTGCACCAGTCTGACCTGTGTTTCCTTCCCATTAAGAACTCTGATAAGTTGGGAGGAGGCTGACAGAGCTTGGTTGCTGGGTGTCAGGTTTATCAATAGGTAAGAATGCCTTAAGTATGAAAATCACCTGCATATAAGGAGGTGCTATTGAGGTAGTATTTTGCTATTATGCTGCAGCAGGGATCTCGGTAACAGGTAAGAGAAGATGTTTAGTTCCTTCTCCCTTATTTAG
Source organism: Scylla paramamosain (assembly GCF_035594125.1). Lineage (NCBI taxonomy): Eukaryota > Metazoa > Arthropoda > Malacostraca > Decapoda > Portunidae > Scylla > Scylla paramamosain. The sequence goes on along the minus strand of NC_087159.1, from coordinate 26,398,531 downwards.
TCTTAAAATATTTTGAACTCTGCCTTTGGTTGTGCATTTCATTGAACTCTGTACATCTCATACTACGAAGTTTTACAATCAGTCCATAATGATGACACTGTCTTGGAGGGAGTCCAGTAAAACAAATGCCTCCCAACCTACACAACTTCTTAGCCTTTTACTCCACAAAAGTACAAAAATTCCTAGTCTTTTATCCCACAGCAGTACAAAAGTACAACAAAGATAAACAAAGATGAATCTATTGTATATATTCAACTTCCATTTTCTAACTCCAGTGGTTTAACGAAGGCTTGGGGTCCCTTCACTATATGTCCATAGGAGAGGGAAAAGGTGTGAGCATGTCTGCTCAAAAATGCATACAATATTGAATTTTGTCTCTTATTAATAAGTTAACACCTTGAAATGTTCATGCATTCTATGAGGTCTATCATATCTAAAGGCTGGTATACAGTATTGCATTATGTATGTTTCTTGTTTATACACTTAACCATTTTATAACTATTAGACTATATAATTATAGCATCAGTAAAATCATCATCATTATTTATAATCAACATCTTTGTCGCCATAAATGACATCTTTCTTTTGCTCCCTTATCTCCTCCTTCCAATTATTATTATTATTATTATTATTATTATTATTATTATTATTATTATATTCTTTCTTTTGCTCTATATCCTCTTTTCAATTATTATTATTATTATTATTATTATTATTATTATTATTATTATTATTATTATTATTACTACTACTACTACTACTACTACTACTACTACTACTACTACTAATACTAATACTAATACTACTACTACTACAGCTACTACCGAACTATCACTACTACTACCACAACTACTACTACTACTATTATTATTATTAATATACATTCTTTACAAAACATGCATATATCAATTAGCTTATAACAGTGAGCGCTGCCCGAGTGTGCTCATAAGCACATCTCTGTACAGTTTTTCAGGATAGACGGTGAGTTATTTGTCATGTCCCATAAACGAGCGGATGTTACGTTAAGATAAGAGAGCTGTGTGGCTTGGGTCTGTCACAGCGCAAGTAAGTTAACATTTTAGTGCTGGCAACATGGTGAGGTGCATTAGGATGCAATGGTTTGTCTTGTTGATCCTCATTCTGAGTTGGGCTTGTGCCATCTCTCTCACCTTCGCCGGGATATACATACTCTTCGCCCACTCCCAAGCTCAGGAAGTGCATATGTACATAAATGGCCAAGTGAAAAAGGTAAGTGTCTTGATTTAGTGCTACATGAGGCAGGATGGGTAAGACAACATTGCAAGGAATAATAAGCCACAGTTTCCCCTTGTGGTATAATGCTTTCTTACAAATGTAGCTACATGTTCTCCTGTTTGGAAACTCGTACTCCCACTTCCCATTCTATGTAGGCCGGGCTGTCACTGATTGGTAGCAAGCTCAGCAGTGACTTGCGAGTCTATGAAATACTCCTGTCGTCCATTTCAGCTGCGACGTTACCTTTCTGGCGGGTCAGTGGAGTGTACTACATGTAGGCTCTAAACTACCAGTGCGAGCTTTTATTTGTTGCACAACCTTAACACTTCTCAGATACATTAAGACAGATATTCTTCACGGCGTAATGTTGTTACCTGCAGTATAGCTGGTAATCCCCGCCCCGAGTAGTGGTGAACCTAGCCTACCCAAAGTGACCAATTATTGCGTATGCCTTAGGGAAATAAAATGAAGGCCAAATTAAGGTAATTCTTGGTCATCGATATCAATGGTATATGTATTTCATCCTGATTTTTTGCACTTCTGCCCCTTGCTTCTGCCACGTCATGTTTTCGTTCCCTAAAGTCTTTTCGTTCCCTGCCATTTAGTATAAGAATAAACTTCGGTTCGGCGTTTCAAGATGTTTGAAAGGAAAATCTCTTGTCCGAAGTGACCTCATTTTAATAAGGAAACTGACACCTGCCAGTCTTTGAACAATTCGGCAGCAAGTACGTGGTCCAAGATCAGACTAGATTCTTGGGCGAGGGAGGTGACTTGTTAGGACACAAGAGCCACGAATAGTGAGTGACTTCATTGTTGTGTGATGCAGGTAATGGTGCAGCGTGATGTCCAACAAAGTTGGTGGACAGTGATGGATGGCGTGCTTATGCTAATCGGAAGCTGCATCTTCAACGGGATACTGTTGACTTCGATGCTGGTCTGCTTGGTAAGGGAGCGGCGCCGCCGACGGCTGGAGCATCGTCAAAGTGTCGCCAACCAGCAGGTGAGGATTATTATCTTCCTTTTCTCATTGCTCATGCAAATTCATCTTCCATATAAATTCACTCATAACAGGTTTTTCTCCATTACCACACGAGTAGATCAAAGTTTATAAATTATTCTGTACAAGATTATTTGATATTGTTTAGTGTTAGGGACGGGTGGTTGCTGCTCTGTTCGTGTACCCTATGCTATCTATATATACTTTCTTTTTATTCTATATTCTACACAAGGGTGGTGTTTGGCTAGGTGCCCGCTCATCCTTGACCATGTGTGTCACTTGGCCTTGTGGTTCATTGTCTCTCAGCTGTCCTCCTCGAGACGGTCAGTTGCTGTCCTCTAGAACCATATCATATTATTGTTTTGTAAGGGTTTTCAGAAGAAAGTGAGGGGGAAACAAAACGATAGCGACAGGGTGGGGATGGTAGTGTTAATGACAGTAAGAGCATGGAGACGATAACGAGCATGATTAGTACACATAAGGCAGCACAGTAATGCTGGGACACTGAATAATTTTCCTTCCTGTAAACTTATCCACGAACCACTCTAGTTCTTTTATTTTCTTTCTTTTGTCATATAATGAAAGAAAGCAAATTCTTTAGTATATACGTGTTAGTATGATTTGTACTGATCTTATTGTCTCTTGGTGTACTTAGTTTCATATTCTAATACTCGTATTACACTAGAAGGTACTTAGGATAATGCTTAGCAAACAATTATCATCCATAAATCAAGCTCTTGCAAATGAATAGTGTTACTCTGAAATATAAGTACTGTACATTAATCTACTTATCGCAATAATTGTCTTACAAGATTCTCTGAGGACAAAACACTAAGTATCCTCAATATTTCGTTGATAATTAGATCGATACTGATCCTCATGACCTGCTGAACTTAATAAAAGAAGTTTATGAGATAGATGAGAGCGGTTGCGTTTGTTAATAGGAAAAGATGTGGGAATTCCCATCCCCCTTACCTTCTCTCTCTCTCTCTCTCTCTCTCTCTAAGCGTTGTGGTGAGATTATGACGGATAAAGCAGTTAGGATTTCCTTTCATGGCGGTGTTGTTTTTGTTGCGTTAAATCAGTTTACTTATCCCCTGAATATCCGTGTTGATAGGTCGCATAACACACACACACACGCACACTCTCTCTCTCTCTCTCTCTCTCTCTCTCTCTCTCTCTCTCTCTCTCTCTCTCTCTCTCTCTCTCTCTCTCTCTCTCTCTCTCTCTCTCTCTCTCTCCCCATGAGTTAATCAAAAGCTTTACTTGTTGTCATAATGAATATATATATATATATATATATATATATATATATATATATATATATATATATATATATATATATATATATATATATATATATATATATATATATATATATATAGGAGGAGGAGGCAGTAGACACCTGCCGAAACGATAATTACTCCCAGTGAGGTCTAAAGCACTGTTCAGGGGGTGCTGTGAACTTATCATTAAACCCAGCTGTGACCTCACTGAACGTTTCCCTTTGTGTCTCACAACACAAGGGGGCAGTCACAGCCTGCCCTCTAAAGACAACTCTCTTCCTCCACACAAAACTACAAGCACCTAATAACACACACACCCTTCACTCAAAAATTTTAAAATCATTATGGCGACTCCTACACCAGCCTCTGAGTCCCCATCTGGGGAGGGGACCATAAATGTCCCCAGGTCGGACTGCCTTTCTGTCGACGACCCTAAGTGTCTTGACACCCCCCTCAACTTTTTCTTCATTAACTTCTGCAACATTCGCGGTCTAAGATCTATTTTTCAATCTGTAGAACACCACCTCTCCTCTTCTAAACCTCATCTTCTTTTCCTCACTGAAACTCAGGTGTATGAGGCAACTGACAGTAGCCCCTTTTCTGTTCCATCCTACTTTCTCTATCCTCATTTTCGGTCCAAAGCTGGATGCTGCGTTTATGTGCGCAATGACTTAACTTGCTCTCGTGCCCACGCTCTTGAATCTTCCGAGTTTTCCACCATCTGGCTACGACTACAGAGTCACTCTCATACTAAATTTATCTGTGCTGTATACCTCTCACCTAATTCCTCTGACTATAAGAAATTCTTTGACTACTTAACTTCCAAAGTGGAGCACATTCTGACCCTCTTCCCTTTTGCAGAGATCTCCATTCTTGGAGACTTCAGTGTTCACCACCAGCTTTGGCTTTCCTCTCCCTTCACTGACCATCCTGGTGAACTAGCTTACAACTTTGCTATCCTCCATGACCTAGAGCAATTGGTGCAACACCCTACTCGTATTCCTGACCGTCTTGGAGATACGCCCAACATTCTTGACCTTTTCCTGACCTCTAATCCTTCTGCTTATGCTGTCACCCTTTCTTCTCCGTTGGGCTCCTCCGATCACAATCTCATATCTTTATCTTGTCCTATCACTCCAATCCCTCCTCAGGATCTCCCTAAGCGAAGGTGCCTCTGGCGTTTTGCCTCTGCTAGTTGGGAGGACCTGAGGAGGTATTTTGCTGATTTTCCTTGGAATGACTACTGCTTCCGTATCAGAGACCCGTCTTAGCGCATAACAGAGGTGATAGTGTCTGGCATGGAGGCGTACATTCCTCACTCTTTTTCTCGTCCTAAACCCTCTAAACCTTGGTTTAACACAGCTTGTTCTCGTGCTATACATGATAGAGAGGTGGCCCACAAAAGGTACTTAAGCCTTCCATCACCAGAATCTCATGCACTTTATATTTCTGCCCGGAACCATGCCAAGTCCGTTCTCCAACTAGCCAAAAACTCCTTCATTAACAGAAAATGTCAAAACCTTTCAAGATCTAACTCCCCTCGTGATTTCTGGCATCTAGCCAAAAATATTTCCAATAACTTTGCTTCTTCTTCTTTCCCTCCTCTATTTCAACCAGATGGCACCACTGCTATCACATCTATTTCTAAAGCTGAACTCTTTGCTCAAACCTTTGCTAAAAACTCTACCTTGGACGATTCTGGGCTTGTTCCTCCCTCTCCTCCACTCTTTGACTACTTCATGCCACCTATTAAAATTCTTCGCAATGATGTTTTCCATGCCCTCGCTAGCCTAAACCCTCGGAAGGCTTATGGACCTTCCTATTGTTCTCCGAAACTGTGCCTCCGTGCTTGCACCTTGCCTAGTCAAACTCTTTCAGTTCTGTCTGTCAACATCTACCTTTCCTTTTTGCTGGAAGTTTGCCTACATTCAACCTGTTCCTAAAAAGGGTGACCGTTCTAATCCCTCAAACTACCGTCCTATTGCTTTAATTTCCTGCCTATCTAAAGTTTTTTAATCTATCCTCAACAGGAAGATTCTTAAACATCTATCACTTCACAACCTTCTATCTGATCGCCAGTATGTGTTCCGTCAAGGCCGCTCTACTGGCGATCTTCTAGCTTTCCTTACTGAGTCTTGGTCATCCTCTTTTAGAGATTTTGGTGAAACTTTTGCTGTTGCTTTGGACATATCAAAAGCTTTTGATAGAGCCTGGCACAAAGCTTTGACTTCCAAACTACCCTCCTACGGTTTCTATCCTTCTCTCTGTAACTTCATCTCAAGTTTCCTTTCTGACCATTCTATTGCTGCTGTGGTAGACGGTCACTGTTCTTCTCCTAAATCTATTAACAGTGGTGTTCCTCAGGGTTCTGTCCTGTCACCCACTCTCTTCTTATTATTCATTAATGATCTTCTAAACCAAACTTCTTGTCCTATCCACTCCTACGCTGATGATACTACCCTGCACTTTTCCTCGTCTTTTCATAGACGTCCAACCCTTCAGGAGGTAAACATATCACGCAGGGAAGCCACAGAACGCCTGACTTCTGATCTTTCTAAAATTTCTGATTGAGGCAGAGCAAACTTGGTATTGTTCAATGCCTCAAAAACTCAATTCCTCCATCTATCAACTCGACACAACCTTCCAGACAACTATCCCCTCTTCTTCAATGACACTCAACTGTCCCCCTCTTCTACACTGAACATCCTCGGTCTGTCCTTTACTTATAATCTGAACTGGAAACTTCAGATCTCATCTCTAGCTAAAACAGCTTCTATGAAGTTAGGTGTTCTGAGACGTCTCCGCCAGTTTTTCTCACTCCCCCCAGCTGCTAACTCTGTACAAGGGCCTTATCCGTCCATGTATGGAGTATGTTCCACTCATACTGCTCTTCTAGACAGGGTGGAATCTAAAGCTTTTCGTCTCATCAACTCCTCTCCTCTAACTGACTGTCTTCAGCCTCTCTCTCACCGCCGCAATGTTGCATATCTAGCTGTCTTCTACCGCTATTTTCATGCTAACTGCTCTTCTGATCTTGCTAACTGCATGCCTCCCCTCCTTCCGCGGTCTCGCTGCACAAGACTTTCTTCTTTCTCTCACCCCTATTCTGTCCACCTCTCTAACGCAAGAGTTAACCAGTATTCTCAATCATTCATCCCTTTCCCTGGTAAACTCTGGAACTCCCTGCCTGCTTCTGTATTTCCACCTTCCTATGACTTGAATTCCTTCAAGAGGGAGGTTTCAAGACACTTATTGATCAATTTTTGACCACTGCTTTGACCCTTTTATGGGACTGGCATTTCAGTGGGCATTTTTTTTTATTAGATTTTTGTTGCCCTTGGCCAGTGTCCTTCCTACATAAAAAAAAAAAAAAATATATATATATATATATATATATATATATATATATATATATATATATATATATATATATATATATATATATATATATATATATATATTGATAGCAATAGGACTTGTCTCTCCCACAGGAACCACCGCCAGATTACAGCACAGTTATGAAAGAAGAGACGCCTCCTCCTACTTATTCCTCGCTGGACCTTGACTCCACCACCACCTCCACCTCTCCTTCTCCCTCCCCGTCCCCTTCCCTCTCGTCCCGTGCGAATTCATTGTCTCCACTATCCGAGACTGTGCAGGAAACTACTGTGTAGATAAGAGTTTTAATGTGACGCTTGGTGGTGTTGCTTTTCGTTTTGTTAGTTATGTTCCATTAGCAAATCCGTTTGTTGGTAATTGCTTGTGGAAGTATAAGTTACCACTCCACTGGTTAATGGCTTCGTATGAAACTCCGGTTGAAATGCAATAAAAGCATACTTGATTTTTAAGGCAAAACACTTTTTTTTTGTTTGTGACTAGCTCATAATTAATATACACGTGAATCAGTCTTGCAACATGTCAATAGCAAGTATGTATGGATGTGTATGTGTGTGTGTCACACATACATATCTCCATAGCGCAGTCAAGTGTAATAGTAAAGAAATACTGTACGGACATGACTGTTACATCTTCATCATCAGCATGTGTTTCATTCCACACACTCACAAACCTAACCAGCTGGAACAAACAGGATGAAGTAGGCAGATGTGGGAGTGATGCTGCTGGCTTGCTGGGTCGTTGGGCTGTTGAATGGCAGGGGAATGACTAGTCTGAGGAACTGTAACATTCGTTACTCGGGTACTAATGGTAAATAGGAAATGCTTTATGCTGTGCATCGCAGGATAAGTGAAAGGCTTTTTTTTTTTTTTTTTTAGGAAATGTATATAATAAAGCATTTCGATAACATGGGGACGCCGCCGCCACCACCACCGCCGCCGCCGCCGCCGCCGCCTCCACCACCATCACCGCCTGCCACAATCTCAAGAGCCACCCGCTACCTCTTAGGAAACTTACGGCTGCTCTACTACACGATCCTCAGGTCCTGCACTCTATAGGAAACACACTCGTCTCAACACAGGTTTGCTTACATACATATATTTACTTGGCTGAACTCTCTAAACTACATAACGAGGGTGTGATGGAGGTGGGTGGGGGGAGCAACACTGTACAACTAAACGTGGTGTTCTGCTCGGTCACCCGGCGAGAAGACTCGATGGCAGGACACGCACTTCATCGCTCTCGTAGACTAACTTCATCCAAAACAGACTACAGCGTTTATATACGAAACTTCTGAAACAACGTGCCCGCTGAAAACGTAAGTATATCCAACCATGTACACGAGAGAGGTATGGAAACCAAGTAGATAACAATGGTGACTCGAACAGGTCTCAGCAGTAGGCACCACAGGTCATCAACAATCCAGATAAGACTGACTGATTTCCTTTTGCTAATGCCACTTTGCCCTTCTCATTTTTATTAGACATAAAATTGATTCTTGTGTTATTGCAGCACAAAGAAAGAGGAAGTATCAACTATTACAGTTCTGTTGTATCAATCAATATTGTCTCCAGTTCAATGAAACCGTATTTTTACAAGGTTTTTATGGTTTTATGGAGCTTCCTGGGATTTTAAAAACACTGCTTCTATGTGTGCAATCTTCCAAATCCAAGAATTATCTCAGCATTTGCTGGTTTTCACCATCTTGATAACCAGGCTTGACGTGACCGACTTGGCTTGGGTGTGACTATCAGCAGCTTTGAGAGGTGAAGATATGGTTCACAATTTCCCATGTCATTCCGTAACACACCACTCTTCCTACCTTCTGGTTGCTGCAAGGAAAGGAAGCATGGGAGACAGGAAGAAGTCCCAGAATACTTCCTAGATCAGAGTTATCTTCATGAACCGTTTGTTCACCAATTGCTTGCCAGCGTGGGAATTCAGTGCCAAACGTAAGATGTGCTTATTTATTTCATGAGAGAGAGAGAGAGAGAGAGAGAGAGAGAGAGAGAGAGAGAGAGAGAGAGAGAGAGAGAGAGAGAGATGCACAAGGTATGGGCCTTGTGAAGCAACATCGGTGAAGTGACTTCATTGAGAAAAGGACGCGCATCAGAGAGGCGAGGCTTTCTGAGATTAAAGCCAAAAGTAAGCTGTGAGGGAGACTTACTGTTTGGCGCTTGAGATTTTACTCGTAACAAGTCAAACAAATTATAGTTCCAAAGTCTAGTGCTGCACACACACACACACACACACACACACACACACACACAGGACCGGTTTTAAGCCTATTTGATCAAATTGGCCCCGCTCCTCAAGGGGGCTCCGCACACCTGTTTGTCTTAGCTTGTATTATAAAATAAAACTTTCATATTGTCTTTCAATATTTAGTATATCAAGTATTTAATGCTTTTTGACCAAGACTGTCATACTGCATGAAACATACATCAGTTTCGACTTTTGTAGAGGCCCCGCTATCAATTTTCTAATTGGGCCCCGCACCGGCCCTGCACACACACACACACACACACACACACATACACACAACAGCTATGCCCCGCAGTTGAAACAGGAAGAAAAAGATAGCATTTTTTTTTTTTTTCATTATTATGATTCTCTCTCTCTCTCTCTCTCTCTCTCTCTCTCTCTCTCTCTCTCTCTCTCTCTCTCTCTCTCTCTCTCTCTCTCTCACTCTCTCTCTCTCTGTTGTGCAGTCAGAAGATATTTCAATCAATCAGTCGGTCTGTTCTTGTTCGGCTTTCTGAAGTGGTAAAATATTTGGCATTACTGTAATTTCAAAATGTGGTACAGTAGTAGTAGTAGTAGTAGTAGTAGTAGTAGTAGTGGCTGAGAGACATCTAAGGTAATGTGGGTTACGATAAAACGAAAAATTGAAAACATAAGAAACCTATCTATTGTTTTTATTCCGGAGGATTGACCTGTGATTGAGTGTAGATGACATGAAATAAAGAAGTTTTACACACACTCACACACACACACACACTGCATCACACAGGCGAGTAACAATGTCCAGAAGTCAATAAGGACTGATGTGCACTGAAGGCCAAGACGAGAATGTAGGCTACAGGGAGGCTTGTAACGTGGAGTGTAATAGGTACTGTACGTTCCCCGAGAGATTTTCGATCAGTTGAATGTGAGAAGAAGAAAATATATTATATGTATACAAAGTCACTAATCTGGCTAATCAGGAATGAGTTACAAGAGAAAAATAGATACATTAGAGGAACGCTACCTTTAGTATGTACATGTGTGAAGTTCGCTCCTTTCATATCTAAGCGTATGTATACTGCATTTCTAGAGAAAACTTTTCATAAATTTTATTCCTTGCGATCTATTTTATCTTCTAATCGTGAGACTCTGAACAACCAGAGCGAACAACAGTGTTACGTATTTACATGATTCACACTGCTTCAAGGGAAACCGAAGCAGCAGTCTCTCTCCCTCTCTCTCTCTCTCTCTCTCTCTCTCTCTCTCTCTCTCTCTCTCTCAGAAACCAAAGAAACTTAAAATAAATACTAGACTGTGGGCACAAATATATACATAGTAGAAAATTTAGGGCAGGACGAGCAGAAGTGATCAAAGAACAGTCCGCGGCGGGGGACGAGGCGCCACACTTGCTCCAGGCCGCGAGACGGAGACACCTTGTTTACCTGACGTGTGGCGTTGGTTGGTACGTAGTACGCGCGTGCGATCCGGCTCGTATTCTCTCTGGATTACAAAACGGGTCCTTCCTACACATCTACAAGTAATATTAATTTTCCATCCCTCTACTGCATCACGAACGTCCACCTGAGACAACGCGCAGGCGGAGGCGTTGAGGTAGGTAGACACTCAGAACTTTCCTCTCGGGCACGCTGGCAGGCTGACTGGCTGGGTGGGCGTGGTGGCTCAGGCCTCCTGCAGCTCGTAGGTAAGGGGATCGTGGAGCCAAGTGAAAAAGAATTCGGTGAAGGCGTTGATGAGATGGTAGCGGTTGAGGTCGAGCATGTAGTCGTCATCAGTGTAGACCTGCGGAAGGGGGGAAGAGAGTGAGACGAAGTGAAAATGAGGGTGCAAATAGGTCTGGGGGGGGGATCAGTGGCCGCCGAGCCTGCCAAATGTGCCGTGGGAGGAGGAATTGAAGGCACTGGTGTACAGTGAACTGGGAAATTTGCAGTTTCCATCAGTACCCTCGTTAATGAGTATGCTTACAGTTAAAAAGAAAACCACCAGAATACAAATATTTAGACCATGGACATAAAATGATAATGTTTTTGTGCATTGGTGGAAACTACAATAATAGCAATGAATTGACCGTATGGGAACCTTAGCTACGTAGAGTACTTGCTCGTATCTTTTCATACTGCTTATAACACACACACACACACACACACACACACACTAGTGGACTCGTTTCAAAATAACAAACAATCCTACGACCTACTTGATTTCATGTAGCAGCTCACACACTGAATACATCGTCCCTTCGCCGTATTAACTAGAAAACTATAATGAAGTGCATTTCCGAAATCCCTTGATAAAATATTTAGCCTCAACGGCTTTAGAATTATCTATAGGTATAGTAACTCTCAAGACTATCTTTAAAAAAAAATAAAAGGCCTACATTCTGACACAATGGACGATATTATCTGACACGTTTGGTGATCACGGTGGCAACGATTGGCAACCCTGCACACTAGGGATGGTTGCCGTATATTATGACCTGGGAAATAGATCGGCATATCAAGCATCACGTTAAGCCATGCATACCAACCTTACCAACGCGACACGTGATCAGGCAGCAGGTTTGATATTGTTCATTATGCCACAGTTCACACCACACTTTAAATTTGACACTCACACTTTACACCAATACAAGTCATATTATAAATTAAATGGCTGGCTGCTACTCGTCCTCCACCAACACCTCGTGGTTTTAAGAAGTGGATGTTATTGTATCCGTCAGTGGGTAATTTTTTCGTACGTGGATGCAGCTGTGATTTTTGGTGGCAGTTTTACGAGGGGATGTTGGTTGGAGAGATGGAGAAGGAGGTTGTGGAGGTAGAGAACGAGGACAGGAAGGGAGGAGACACACTGAGTGATAGCAAGTGGCGGGAGGACGAGAGGGATGAAGGTGGTTGGGGAGGTAGAGCAGGAGGACTCAAGTGGTGGGAGGACGAGAGGGGAGTAGGTAGTTGGGGAGAAGGAGAAAGTGGTTGGGGAGGTAGAGAAGGAGGGTAGGGAGGAGAGGAGGGAGACACTGGGTGAGAGCCACTGACTGTATTAACAAGATGCACCAACGTTGAAAGTGGAAAATGTTTATGGTACAGTCATGGGGCTCAGTTGTCGAGGTCCTGTGGAGGAGGCTTAGGTGAGGGTAAGGGAAGACTCATCCACGCCAACGAGGCAACAGTCGCTTGAACCATTCAGTAGTTACAAAACTCTCTCTCTCTCTCTCTCTCTCTCTCTCTCTCTCTCTCTCTCTCTCTCTCTCTCTCTCTCTCTCTCTCTCTCTCTCTAATGTCCCACTATAGTTGAAAAACAACCTGTGTGTAGCGCGTGCGTAGTGATAACATTTGCGATAAGACAGTTTGATAACATGGTTAATGAGTTGAAGCGACCGTGACTAATGAGTTTCCCTTCGATAACGACCCGCATTCTGAAACGCTTTGCTTTCCCACGACGACGATTTTCAAAGGCCGCGGAGATGATTAGCCGGGTTCTCAAGACTGTTCCTCTTTTTAATAAAGTAGAAATTTTGTTAATCTGTCACTAAAACCATGAAAAAAAAAAAAAACAGCTTTAAAGCCGAGTAACTTCAATTTGAGCCCTTTGAATGTAGTGGAGGTACTGCACAGAAGCGTTTCAGAATATAGTCAAAGGGCGCAGCCTCTCCTCCTGGTTCCTCCTCCCGGTGGGCCGCGAGCTGCGACATGACTGCCTCAGCTGTTGACATGCACGGATTTCGTACATGCACGGGCTGGACACACACACACACACACACTGTTGTGGGTGTAGAACTGTCAAAAGTATTCATACTGTTTCATTCATATTGCTCGAATCAGTCTCTCTCTCTCTCTCTCTCTCTCTCTCTCTCTCTCTCTCTCTCTCTCTCTCTCTCTCTCTCTCTCTCTCTCTCTCTCTCTCTTTTCGGACACACACACACACACACACACACACGCACACACACACACACACAAAGAAGGCGTCCCTTGCCTACCGTCAACACATCACAAAATATTTATTAATCAGAAAGCAGCAACACATCTACGTAGTATTCCTATAAGCTACTGAGGAACACAGGCCAAGCTTGCAACACCTGACTTCTGCAACGAAGGTCACGGTCATCCATTAGTCCTACGATCTATGGATGCACTTTAGGTCACCGCACAGATAAATGACCTCGATTAATCAACTACGTGACCTCGTGTTCTTGACGCAGACCTCTTGGTGGTGGGTGGCGGCGCGGCAGGAGAAATAATAAGTTAGACCCAATCGAGGGTGACTTTCCTCTCGAGGGGGCGACCCACGCAACTCTTCTGCAGGAGGAAGCGGTCCAGCTCCTGGTACAGATGGAGGCGAACCATGGGCAGCGGGTAACCCAGGTCCGGGTACACCTACGGCGGGAGAGTGATGGGTGGCGCGGGGTAAGACAAGGGCGGCAGGTGTGTGTGTGTGTGTGTGTGTGTGTGAAAAGATTGTGCCTGGGAGTAGATGAGGGTGCAAAATAAGGCTGGAAGACGTGTTTGCGCTAAAGAAGAAAGGGAACACAGAGAGAACGAGACGAGAGAAGTAAGATATATGTCTGGGAGTAGCTGAGGGTGCAAGACAAGGGTGAGAGGCGCGTTTGCGGGGAGAAAAGCAAAATGTGTTCCCAGGAGTATAGTTGAGATACAGTTGGGAAGCTGGAAAGTCCTGTTCGAGGGGCGGCGCGAGGAGGGGCAACGAGGAGTGGATAAGTGACGTGGATAATGACTGAAGAAACGTGTTACTGTTGTGAAGCAAGGATTAATGAGATATTCACATTGTTTTAAGGTGTGTGTGTGTGTGTGTGTGTGTGTGTGTGTGAAAGATTTAGGAGTTATAGTTAACTCTGAACTCCGTCTAGGGAAACAATGCATAGAAGCCAGAAACAGGGCAAATAGGGTACTAGGATTAATTTTTAGGAGCGTTAAAAGTAGAAGGCCGGAAGTAGTATTAAAGTTATACTTGGCGCTGGTCAGACCTCATCTAGACTACGCGGTGCAGTTCTGGTCCCCACATTACAGGAAAGATATAGGTCTATTAGAATCAGTACAGAGGAGAATGACTAAAAGGATACAGGGGATGAGGAGTATTCCTTACGAGGCGAGGTTGAAGCTGTTAAATTTACATTCTTTAGAGAGACGTAGGTTAAGAAGGGACCTGATAGAAGTCTTTAAGTGGTATAAGGGTTATAACAAGGGGGATGTAGGCAAAATTCTTAGGGTCAGCAACCAGGGTAGAACAAGAAATAACGGGTTCAAGCTTGAAAAATTTAGGTTTAGGAAGGAGATAGGAAAAAATTGGTTCTCAAATAGAGTGGTAAATGAGTGGAACGGACTCAGTAATCATGTTGTTAGTGCTAGGACACTAGAGAGCTTTAAGAGAAGATTAGACAGGTTTATGGATGGGGATAATAGATGGAAATAGGTAGGTATATTTCATACAGGGACTGCCACGTGTAAGCCTGGTCGCTTCTTGCAGCTTCCCTTATTTCTTATATTCTTATGTGTGTGTGTGTGTGTGTGTGTGTGTGTGTGTGTGTGTGTGTGTGTGTAAAGTGAAAATATAAGCAGTGCAATGATAGGCAGGGCGATGTAGTATTGTGGGAATGAAAACGAATGGAAAGAAAGGAGGAAACAAAGAAATAAAGGAAGGAAGGCAGCAGCGTCTGTGTAACCAAACAAAGACACAAGGAAAATTCACATGGTTGCATTAGAATATATATATATATATATATATATATATATATATATATATATTATATATATATATATATTATATATATATATATATATATATATATATATATATATATATATATATATATATAATATATATATATATATAAGCAATAAAATTAATACTTGTGGAACAAAAAAAGTAAATCTAAAGAGAACATAATTAACTATATTATCAATTTGAAATAATAAACATGAATTAATGGAAACACTGTTGTCATAATAAGTAACAGCAGCAGTAGCAGCAGCAGCAGCAGCAGCAGCAGCAGCAGCAGCAGCAGCAGCAGCAGCAGCAGCAGTAGTAGTAGTAGTAGTAGTAGTAGCAGTAGTAGTAGTAGTAGTAAAGTAATATGCAAATTTAGATGACTAGGAAAAAAATTCTAGTAGCACATAAACAGTAATATGACAGCTTTATAATAACAGGTGTGATGTGGATCCCTCACGCTGTGAATGTGGTGGTGGTGGTGGTGGTGGTAGGGTGGTGGTGGTGGTGGTGTGTGGTGGTGGTGGTGGTGGCCGTCAGCTGGGGACACTCCTCTGAAACCTTCCAGGGAATGAGCGTGACACATCGCGAGTACCAACGTAGTTCATGGAGGAGGAGAAAAATGTTGGAAATTCTTAACGCACGAAATCAATTCCACATTGTTAGGGAAAGAAGAAGAGGAGGAGGAGGAGGAGGAGGAGGAGGAGGAGGAGGAGGAGGAGGAGGAGGAGGAGGAAGAAGAAGAAGAAGAAGAGACGGCGAAATGGTGGAAGACAACGCGCCAAAGCAAAAGGAATAGGAAGACTACAAGAAACCCTCCTCAACCCCCTCCCCCGCCCCCCAAAAAAGGCATCAATAAAACATGATTTGGGGAAGGAAAAGAAGGGGAAGAGACTGAAAACACCGAAAAAAAAAAAAAAAAACTAACGCGCATCGACGCCAAACACAGTACAGAAAAAAGACAACACCGAGAGAACGAGACGAGACAGGCATGAGACGAGGCGAGGCGAGGAGCATGAGCATACCACATGGGTGAAGTAGGTCTCGCTGGAGATGAGGGCGTGGGCCAGCAGGAAGGCGTGGTGGGGCGGCGGGGTCTCGGGTGCCGTGTGCCAGCAGGACCCGTCCCTTGCCGAGTGAGGGCGCCAGACGGGTCAGATCGCTGTCCTCGTATCGGCGTCCTGACCCTTCACTGGTGGACGACCCCAGAAGCCGCTCCGCCCAAAACGAGCCTGTGATGGAGACGTTTTGTGTGTTGGCAGCAGGACTATAGACAGTTATTCTGGAACTATTTGGCATCTTACTAACGCTGAATGCTGTGATGTCTCTTCTGACTATTGTAATTCTTCAAGCTTTTAAAATGTTGTGTTGTGAGATTATATTATGGTCATGAAGGAGCCTGGGATGGCAGACGATGCGAGTGTTGGAAGCAAGACTACGCACTTGATTTGGAACGATGTGGGATCTCATTAACTCTAAATGCCGTGTTTTTTCTTCAAACTAATAGAGTGTTGTGTTGTGAATTTATATCATGGTCTTGGACACTATTAACTAACTTAGAGACGATGCGAATGTTGGGAGCAGGACTGGGTACTTGTTTTAGACCGATGTGGGATCTCACTAACTCTGAATGCCGTGTTTTTTCCTTCAAGCTAATAAAATGGTGTTGCGAGTTTATTTCTTAAGGGACACAATTAATTCGGGGACGATGCGAGTGTTGGAAGCAGGACTGGGCACTTGTTTTAGACCGATTTGGGATCTTATTAACGCTTAATGTTGTGGTTTCTCTTCAAGCTAGTAAAATAATGAAATGTGTATTGTGAGTTTATAATTGTGATCTTGAAGGAATCTGTGATGGGGCACGACGCTAGTGTTGGCAGCAAAAATAGGCACTTGATTTAGGACAGATATAGCTATGAGTTCACTATGTCATACTACTGTGGTTTCTCTTCAGGCTAAGAAAATGCTGTGTTGCGAGTGTATATTGAAATCTTAAGTGCCACAACTAAAGAGTTTATCAAGTACTTCAACCATACAAAAAGGACGTTCAGGAAGACATCGTGAGAGAAGTGTCAATGTACCTCTCGCTGGGTTAGAGAACAGGACACCAGGGTATTAGGACACAATAATAGCTCTGTACTTGCCGTGGGCGCGCCAGTCGACCACGGGGTTGACGGCGGCCACACACTTGATGAGAGAAGGCTCCAGGGCGGCGGCATCTAGGGCGAGGGAGGCGCCGGACCCCCAGCCCCACACTGCCACATTGTTGCCGTCCAGGAAGTCAAACTGCTCCAGCATCTTCCTGCACACACACACACACACACACACACACACACACACACACACACACACACACACACACACACACACACACACACACACACACACACACACACGGGAGGGGCGGGATAAAAAGAGAAAATGTGTATGAAAACTATTAATTTGTTATAGTTTTGTTTCTTTTTTTTTTCGTTAGATGTGATGTGTATTAGGTATGGAATATATGGGATGTTTATTTGCTTTTTTTTTTTAGTTTTCCCTTATTTTATCTTTTTCATATATCATTGCCTAATTAAGTATTGTTTCTTCATCCTCATAATTTCCTTACACCGATAGTCAGTCTGTCCTGTGTAGTATTTCCACATCTGGTACCTGCCCCATGCATATGTTTAACCGTATTCTCTTTTTATACCTGCGTTAGATACAGTACGTGTTGAAATTCTAGTAACATATATGCTAAACAAGAATACATTACACTTCTAACACACACACACACACACACACACACACACACACACACACACACACACACACACACACACACACACACACACACACACACACACACACACACACACACACACACACACACACACACACACCGATGCTCGTCCGATCAGCGAAGTTAAGCAACGTTGGGTCCGGTTAGTACTTGGATGGGTGACCGCCTGGGAACACTGGATGTTGATGGCATTCTAACTTTCTACTTTCTACACACACACACACACACACACACACACACACACACACACACACACACACACACACACACACACACACACACACACACACACACACACACACACACACACACACACACACACACGTTCACACACGTTCACACGCTCACACTCACACACACATGCTCACACTCACATACTCACACACACTCACCTGATCACCTTCGCCTGGTGCATGGCCAGGGTGTGGGTGGGAGGCCCTCGTGGACGGGTCGCCTCCCCACAGCTGCACCTTGGCGTGGGCGACCTGGTGGCCTGATGACAGGTACTCCCGCCAGCCCAGGTGCCACAGCGGCTCCTCCACGTCCTTCTCGCCCGGCCCGATCCTGCGCCACCATCACCACTTTTACCGCACATTAGCCTTTTCTTTCCTATTTCTGTTTTTTTTTTTTTTTTTTTACCATTGTCACCGATCTCTCTCTCTCTCTCTCTCTCTCTCTCTCTCTCTCTCTCTCTCTCTCTCTCTCTCTCTCTCTCTCTCTCTCTCTCTCTCTCTCTCTCTCTCTCTCTCTCTCTCTCTCTCTCTCTCTCTCTCTCTCTCATTCCTCTCCATTTCCCTCCCTTCCTTCCTCTTTCGCTTTCCCTCCCTCCCTCCCTCCCTCCCTCCCTCCCTCCCTCCCTTCCTCTATTTCCCTCTCTTACATCTGCACGACCATCGGGTAGAGGAGCGTGTCGTCTTGGCTGGACCACCCCGGGGGCAGCGTGAGGGTGACGGCGGCGTGCAGGGCGGGTTCCAGGCCCACGTCAAAGGAGGTCACCACCGGGAGGGCTAGGTCCTTGAGGGCGATCCTGCGAGGGGCGGGAGGAAAGGCGTTAGGGGGGAACTGGGGCTGGGATAAGACAAACATAGTGGGTGTCGACTTTGTTACACGGATATATGGGCAAGGTGTTTTCGTTCAGGTCAGCTTCTCTTCTTTTGATTATAGCGTCTAAAAAAAAAAAAAAAAAAAAAAAAGTAGGTATATGATTTGTGATTTTAAATGTTAAATAGTTGAGTGATTATCTTCATTATTCCTGTTATTGCTATTCCTGCTACTACTATTACTGCTGCTGCTGCTACTGCTGTTGCCGCTACTACTACTTCTACTACTACTACTACTACTACTACTACTACTACTACTATTATATACTATATATACTGCCACTGCTACTGCAGCAGCAGCAGCAGCAACAGCAACAGCAGTATCAGTAGCAACATCAGTGCGTTACGTACCTCAAGTGTTCCTGCTTGTGGAGGGGCGTCGAAGAGGCGCGCGTCTTGTTAGTGGCGAGGCGCAGGAGGTGTGAGGAGGGCAGATTGGTCCCCAGGCAAGTCACCACCATGTAGGTGAGGGCGGGGTTGGGGTCGGCCTCCACGTAGGGGCAGCCCAGTTGGCAGGTCACGCACGCCACCTTCTGGTCCTCCATCTGCACGCTGTACACCTGCTGTCTGCCCGCGCCATTCCGCAGCACTGGGGGAGGGAGACGTGTGTGTGTGTGTGTGTGTGTGTGTGTGTGTGAGTCCTCCTAGTCCTCCTGCTGCTCTTGTTGATATACTGCCCTGTCTCTTTATCCTGTAGCCAGTTATACAGGAGTAGTTCCTAAACAGCCTTGCAAGAACTTAAATTATTATGTTGCTGTTTAGCTGTCCTTTTGTAATCCTCCTCCTCCTCCCTCCTCCTCTTCATTGGAAAGCAAACATCTATTCATCTCGTTGTACCAAGCGAGTCCCGTCGTCCTTACAACATCAAGTGAATGAACCCACACTTAACACGTCTCTTCCTCGTCAGGCCTCAACGAAACTGAAACATCCACTTACTTAATGCAAACTTAAATCTCAAATGAAACACCCACAGCCTGCTTTAAATAAGACCGAGGGGAATGAAGGCTCCATCACAGCATCACAGCTCCATAAACCCTTCACTACCTGCCACTGAGGGCTGTACTCTGAAACGCTTTGCTCTCTCATGCACCACGACTATTTTTGAAGGCCACGGGGATGCTTAGCTGAATTCTCAAGAATGTTTCTCCTGTTAGTAGTGCAGAAATCGTGCTAAACTGACATTAGAACCGTAAAACACACCATTAAAAACCCGTATAACTGTAACTACTGTAGAGACTTGAAAGTAGTGGAGGTGCGGCGCAAAATCGTTTCAGAATATGGTAATGAGACTCACCCGACCCCCTGAAGTAGACGAGGCTCCTGTTGGTGTCATACCCGATCACCTCCGTCACGTGGTAGTCCTCCAAGGTGAGGGGGGCGTGGCGGCCCTCCCTGGCGCCCACCAGAGCCACATGGTTGTGCCAGGCACCCGACAGGGTTTTCACTGACCAGGGAAAGACGGCCCAGCTGCCAGCCCACACCACAGAGCCGACCACAGGGGACACGCCGCCACCCTCCTTGTGGTTGACGTGGACCTGTGGGGTAGGGAGAAGCTGGTGGTGGTGGTGGTGGTGGTGAAGTGTGGCAGAGATAGGGTGAAAGTGTGGTGCTGAGACCTTAATCAGGTAGTTAGTGCCGAGTCAATAGGGAGCTTTAAAAAAATTACACATATGGCTGGGGAAGATAGTGGGAATAAACAGGCATATTTTATACAGCGAGTGCTACGTGTAGGCCTGATGGCTTTTTCCTGTGTGCTCTTAGGCACTGGTGGTGAAAGATGAGTACTGATGGTGATATATAACGGAACGTGCATCACCGTTATAATACACATCACCACCATTAGTACATAAAAAAAAAAAAAAAAAGGAAACTGCAAGAAGCCATCGAGCCTACACGTGGCAGTCCCTGTATAAAATCACCTTACTTATTCCCACCCACCCTCCTCCTCATTCTAACATTATGACCTCTCATGACCTTGTACGTGTGACCCACCAGGGAACAGTTCCATGTGGGATGCTCGCAGGTGGCCAAGACTGCGGTACTCTGGTCCCTCGACGCCCACGACACCCACGCTGTTGACCCATTGACCCAGCCCACACTGACCAAGTAATGGGATCTGCAGGAGGGCGGGGTGGGCTTTAGTGTGTGTGTGTGTGTGTGTGTGTGTGTGTGTGTGTGTTGGAATGAGTACAAGAGGGGAATGTGTGGATGTGTTAGGTGAGGGAGGAAAAGAAAGGAGAGGGAACTTAGGAGG
>NC_087159.1:26350000-26372500 GCF_035594125.1 Scylla paramamosain | reverse complement strand
GTGTGTGTGTGTGTGTGTGTGTGTGTGTGTGTGTGTGTTTTGTTCTTGTTTTATTGTTTGATTTTTAGTTGAGTATTTTTTATTGTTTTTTTTTGTTTGTCCTGTTTCTGCATTCCTTCGTTTTCTCATGAACTACATTTTTTTATTAGTTTTATTGTCTGATTTTACTCATTTTTGTGGCGAGTGTACTCTCTCTCTCTCTCTCTCTCTCTCTCTCTCTCTCTCTCTCTCTCTCTCTCTCTCTCTCTCTCTCTCTCTCTCTCTCTCTCTCTCTCTCTCTCTCTCTCTCTCTCTCTCTCTCTCTCTATATATATATATATATATATATATATATATATATATATATATATATATATATATATATATATATATATATATATATATAGTCTGTTTGTCTGCCTGTCCATCTATCTATCCATCCATTCATCTATCTACCTATTTACGTGTAGGAAGCTACCGGAGAAAGAATGTGGGAGATGCGGATGGCAGCACACACACACACACACACACACACACACACACACACACACACACACACACACACACACACACACACACACACACACACACACACACACACACACACACACACACACACACACACACACACACACACACACACACACACACACACACACACACACACACACACAACGTGACAGCCTCGGTAGCAGCAGCAGCAGCAGTCAGCCAGCCAGTCAGTCCCAGTCACTAAGCATGCCAGGGATATGCACGCCACGGTAATTATGATGTGCATCTAGAGTGTCAGGAGAGGAGATGAACGGCGGGGGTTTCTACGCAGTGTAAATAATAAAGAGGTCTTACTTATGGCGGCGATGATCAGGGAGAAGGGAAACGTAGAAGAGGAGAAGGAAGAGGTTAAGGAGGAGACAGGAGGTGAAGGAGGATGGAGTAGAGGAGAAAATAGGAAGAGGAGGACGAGGTAAAGGGGACAGGAGGTGGAGGAGGACGAGGTAGTGAGGTAGTGGGGAGGCAGGAGATGGAGGAGGACGAGGAAGTGGAGACAGGACGATGATCAGGGAGTAAGGAGGAAGAGGAGGAGGAGAAAGAGGAAGAGGAGGAGGAGGAGGAGAAAGAGGAGGAGGAGGAGGAGGAGGGAAAAGAGACGTAGGACAATAGGGATGGTATCAAATATGGACTTTTCATGTACAGTTGCAAATGGGAAGTGTTTTTTTTTTTTTTAATATGAATGGTCAGAGTAAATGTTATCTTTTTTGTTTATATTTTATGGCTGTGTGTTAATTGAATGCATCGTGAGTGGTTATTGTTGTGGTAATATCTTCCTTAAGCCACTGAATGCTTCCTCTTCTTCCTCCTCTTCGTCTCCTTCCTTCTCCTCCTCTGCGGCGCCAGATGACCTCAATGTTGTTGCTTCCTAAGTCAATCAATCAGTCAAGGTTATGATATCTTCTTTTTCTTTCTTTTTTCTTCTTCATCTTCATCATCGTCTTCATCTCCTCCTCCTCCTTGTCCTCCTCTTCCAACTGTGTGTGTGTGTGTGTGTGTGTGTGTGTGTGTGTCGTTAAACTCTGATCTAAACTATTTATACATAATTTCCCGGCTTAATAACTCGAAACACACACACACACACACACACACACACACACACACACACACACACACACACACACACACACACACACAGTCCCTCACCCTCATACAGTATATCAGGAACACCGTTGTATAGAAGGTCTGGCTTGGCATCGTTGGTTAAGGTGACGGGGTTCATGTTGGGCCCCGGGAGCAGGTACAAGTTGGCCTCGTGTACCACCACCATCGCAGACCCGGTATTGCCCACCCAGGCCACGTGCTGGAACCTCGGCTGTTCCACGTCATGGCGCCACAGCTTGAGTGGGTAGTAGTGGCTGCCGGCGAGACGTGGCGGCGGGTTAGAGAGAGAGAGAGAGGGAGAGGGAGAGGGAGGGATATTGGATGCTGGCGGTTCGAGGCAAGTCAAGAGAGGAAGATGGACAGCCTGACACATACGTAGGGGTAAAAAACACGTAGATAAACAAAGTGCAAGTGGGTTGGTTAGTGAGTGACGGATGGACTCACAGCGGGGAATATATTACGGACAGTGACAGAAGAGCGTAGACAGGTGAGAGATGATGATGTGGCAGTGGTTGGTGGGCTGGTGGGAGAGAGAGAGAGACATAGACAAAGAGATACAAGCAGCAGAAAAGGAATTGCAGAGATAGAAATGCTGGGATATATTGAGAAGCGGATTTAGAGACAGCGAGGAAGGACAAGCAGAGGTACATACGAGTAAGTAGACAAACAGAGAGACAGAGATTATAGCGTCAGTAATAGCTGGTATGTGAGGAGAGTTGTGGGGGAGAGAGAGAGAGAGAGAGAGAGAGAGAGAGAGAGAGAGAGAGAGAGAGAGAGAGAGAGAGAGAGAGAGAGAGAGATGAGAGAGAGAGAGAGAGAGAGAGAGAGAGCGTGGGAGGACTTTTCTGGCGCAGTGTATGTGGGAGTAAGAGAGAGAGAGAGAGAGAGAGAGAGAGAGAGAGAGAGAGAGAGAGAGAGAGAGAGAGAGAGAGAGAGAGAGAGAGAGAATCGTATAGGATCTGGCTGGGAATGAGAGCACCATAAACTCACTTGTCTTGCCTGTGTGGTTAAAATTGTCAGTCTTTTATTTTTTTTTTTTGCCACTGTTATCGCGAAAGGCTCCTGGCTCGGCTCCCCACCAGCCAGCAACACAACAGCTGACTTACACACTCATCCATCACCCACTGCCACAACCACCAGTCCAACATTACTCTAACGTAACTGATACTACCATGATAGTGTCTAGGCGCTAATATGGGCTAAGTGAATTAACCAGACTATCTTCAACTGTCTATATGTATTTATGAAGTAATATTGTGATCAACTAATATGATTCGTGATGTTAAACGTGTCAGTGTTTTATCTTTTTTGTTCTCCGTTTTTTTTTTTTTTTTGTGGATGGCATTCCAAGTAAGCTTTTTATAGAATATTTTTTTTTTATGTCCTTGGCTAGACCCCCCCCCTGACATGTTAAAAAAGATGAGGGGAGAGATGAAAAGGTTCTAATGTACTCGTAAGTTACAGGTGTTTACAAACGTGTTTTCGGGATTGCAATGGTGGTTTAACTGAGTCGACTTCATGATCAGGAAAACATGTTTGATAGCCCAATTAATGATCTCTGTGACCTTTGAAAAGTAGACCTAATGAGAGAACAAAACATTTAGAAATGCGATGCTAAAACTTAACCTTACCAAACCTAACTTAACCTAACCCAACCTGAACCAGACTTATAGTGTTTTGTTGAATACTGACTGTCTTCTTCAGGGACTGGCACTTTCAATTAATTTTTTTCTTTCTTTTTTTTTAGTTGCTCTATGCTTGAACATCTCTTACACACACAAAAAAAAAAGGTAAATAAATATGTAAATGCAATAAATAAAAAAATAATAAGAGTACAAAGGTGCTTCTAGCCGAATGCTGACTAATACAAACTCACCATGACTTGACCTAACTTATCTTGTATCCTTCCCTGACCCAATATAAGCTAACCCTAACTTGACCTTGAATCCTTTCCTGACCTAATGTAATCTTACCTTGACTTGAGCTAACTTACTTTCCATCCTTACCTAACCTAATATGACCTTACCCTGACTTGACCTAACTTATCTTGCATCCTTCCCTGACCAAATATGACCTTACCCTGACTTGACCTAACTTAACTTGCATCCTTCCCTGATCTAATATAAGTTTACCCTGACTTGACCTAACCTGGCCTACATCCTGCCCTGACCTAACGCCAAATGTTCTCTCCTGGGCAGTGACCTACTCAGTGGTGACGTCGTAGATGCTGTATTCTGCTGTCCGCGTGTACAGGCGACCCTGGCGAGCAAGGTCAAAGGTCAGACAGGAACAGGAGTAAAATAAAATATATAAAGAGTAAGTGGTCATCATCATATTTTGTTGAGATGGAAAATGAAAGATTGTTGAATGAATTGAATGGAATGGATGTATGTTGTTGTTGTTGTTGTTGTGTGTTGGGAATGATGCACCAGATTGCTATTGCTGCTGATTACAACAAACTGTATATACTAAAAAAATAGAGGCATACACATGAGCAGCAGAACACACACACACACACACACACACACACACACACACACACACACACACACACACACACACACACACACACACACACACACACACACACACACACACACACACACACACACACACACACACACACACACACACACACACACACACACACACACACACTTACACACACTTAAACACACACACACACACACACACACACACACACACACACACACACACACACACACACACACACACACTTAAACACACACACACACACACACACACACACACACACACACACACACACACACACACACACACACACACACACACACACACACACACACACACACACACACCTTGATGACGTCATGCACGAGTAGCACGTAGCGAAGGTCAGACGACACAGAAAACTCCTCGGCGCCCGTCTGGTGCTGCAAGGGACACACGCACGAACACACAAACACAATGAAACACTTAACAACAGAAGGAATAAGAAATCGTATTTAGAAACGGGAATAAGAATCACTATCAATATTTCTGTTGTTCCCTCACAAATTTATCATCCGGCTATTTTTTTCTTCCTAATCCTTTAGTTAACAACACAAGTACAATGAAACACTTAACAACAGAAGTAAGAAAAAAAATATCGTAGTTAGAATCAATATGCAACATAAATAAGAAAAAAATGATCGTAGTTACAATCAATATGAATTACTATGAATATCTCCATTTTTCCTTACAAATTTATCATTCAGTTAAGTTTTTTTTTTTCTCTCACGCATTAATTAACCAGACAAGCACAATGAAACACACAACAACAGAAGTTATAATGACATCGTATTTAGAAACAATATTTAGAATCACTATGAATATTTCTATTATTCCTTCACAGATGTATCATCCTGAAATTTTTTTTCTCATACATTAATTAACTACTATCATTTCCGTCTGGTAGGTAAATTATTCACATCATTATTCCACAACTATCTAATTAACCATGACAGACTTCCCTTGTAATACGTTAATTAACCACTAATGCATTTGTCCCACATCACACATGTTACTACCAACAAGGCCAATAAATCCACCACCACCACTACAGCGCCACTCACCAGGGCAATGTTGGTGACGAGAGTGATGTTGAGCCTGGAGCGTGTGTTGAGCATGCGTATCCCTTGCCCTTCTGACAAGTACGCCAGCTGGTCATCTGACGAAAGAGATGTGCTGCGTGAGTGGTGTGCCGTAACTGATGCTTCAGGAATTATTACTACTGCTACTGTCACTATTGCTGTTGCTTCTACATACTATTACTGCGTGAATATGTCGTAACTAATACTACAGACACTTTTACTATCCCTATCACTACTACTATTGCTTCTGCTGCTGGTGCTGGTGTGGCTGCTCCTCCTGCTACTACCATTATTACTACTATTATTGTTATTATTATTATCATTATTATCATTATTATTATTATTATTATTATTATTATTATTATTATTATTATTATTATTATTATTATTATTGTTACTACTACTACTACTACTACTACTACTGCTACTACGACTACTACTATTACTACTGCTGCTGCTCCTCCTCCTCCTGCTGCTGCTGCTGCTGCTGCTGCTGCTGCTGCTGCTGCTGCTGCTGCTGCTGCTGCTGCTGCTGCTGCTGTTGTTGCTGCAGCTCCTACTACTACGACTACTACTACTACTACTACTACTGCTACTACTACTATTACTACTACTACTACTACTACTACTACTACTACTACTACTACTACTCATATAATGATGATGATGATGATTACGATGATAATAATAACAGTAGCAGTAAATTCAATGTTCTATATACAAGCACATTACAAAAAGGGACTAGAAAAGACGGAATTGACAGCGATGAAATAGAAGAAGGAAGAAGACCCTGCACACCTCAGATCACTCTTAGACAACAGTGGAGAAAAAGAAATCTATAACGAATATTAAGTTTTAGCTAATGACTGACCCTTTCTCTCCCTTATTTATTCCCATGTTTTGTGCAAGTATCCCTTCCGATCGCCTCGAGACCGTGCAGGCATCTTAGGGTAAGGAGAGGTAATGAAACGTGGCACGCGCGTCCCGTAGACTTTTAATAGCGATTTGAACCCGCGCGTTGCCAAGACTATTCTGAGTGCGGCATTTCTTACGTACATCTGTGACTGATACAAGTAATTAACATGTGACGCGTGAGTCAGAGAGAGAGAGAGAGAGAGAGAGAGAGAGAGAGACCCAAGTAGATTTTTTCGTCGAGTGTGTGTGTGTGTGTGTGTGTGTGTGTGTGTGTGTGCTTGTGGCGGCCAGCACTCACTTGCCACCCACTGCGTGCCCATGGGTGAGGCCATGAGCATAGGGTCCTGGAGGTCTGTGATGACGATGCGCCGCCCGTAGAACAGCGGCGGCGGGTCTCCCACGATGAAGGTGGCGATGGTAACCATGATGAGCACAAAGCTGATGATGCCCAGCGAGATGAAGATGCCTATCCAGTTCCTCTTGGGACCTTCAGGCCTCTGGTGGACGCAGAAAAATACTCCGTCACAGTTTTCGTTTTTTTTTCTCTTAAGACAGATTAAAGAGAAACACAGAAGAAAAAAAAAAAAAAACTCATTCTATTATTAGTTTTCTGGTGTAATAACAATTGGATAAAGGCGAAAGGAAGGAAAACTGGCCCCCTTTCATGAAATATTAAAAAGAGGTAGAGTAGAAAGGAAAACAATGAACAAAAATGGGCCAATAGTGAAAACTTTTTCATAATTAAAAAAAATATGCATTAGATACGTCTGTAAAGAATCGTCTCTTACCTATAAAGAGTCGAAAGAAAGAAAAAGAAAGGAAACGAAGGAGAACACCTTCCATTGTTTCCAGTGTACATATAAAGAGAGAATGACGAATGGAGCACTCCAAGCATCACGTGTGATCTCTGCTCTCCCTTCTAATTATTGATCCCTCGCCGCGGTGACCTGGAGTGTGTGTCAGTGTGGGTAGTGAGAAGTGTGAGGCGCGTGGGTGTTGTGCTGCCACGTGCACGGTGCTCGTGAACCCGTCACCACTAGCGACACCACGCCACGCTTCTCCACACCACTCCACGCCACGCCACGCCCTTGTCTTGTGGCGTGGTGGAGATATGAATGCTTGTTCTGTTTTCGTGTTTTCAGTGTTTAGACTTCTACGTTAGGGAATGGTTTTAAGTAGCTAAGTATTTGTAGTAACATGTAGAATGGCGATATATATATATATATATATATATATATATATATATATATATATATATATATATATATATATATATATATATATATATATATATATATATATATATATATATCATTTTATTTATTTATTTATCTATAAAGGATGATCATGTAAAGTTTTTTTTTCTGTTTCAGTTTCTGCGGCTGAGCCAAAGGAAGAAAACATTGAGGACGCCACTCAGCGTGCTGCACAAGGACAGAGTGAGTAAAGGAATTCCCTTGTTGTTATTATTATTATTATTATTATTATTATTATTATTATTATTATTATTATTATTATTATTATTATTATTATTATTGTCATTATTATTTCTACAACCTATATTGTAGAGTTAAGTAAGTCAAGTAACTCGCCATGAGCATGACTGTCACGGTTGTATCTAAACCACCACCACCACCACCACCACCACCACACCACCACCACACAGGGTCCATCATACCAGTGGTCGTTAGTGAGTTATATCAGCAGCCAAGCGAACCTCCAAGCAGCAGCAGCGGCAGCAGCAGCAGCAGCAGCAGCAGCAGCAGCAGCAGCAGCAGCAGCAGTAGCAGCAGCAGTTAACACCGGCAGTAATTTTAGCCGCGATGACCTTGTGTATCCTGCGCGCCAAGTCCCGCACCCCGGAGGTTCGCCTTGTTTGTATATGATATTACCGCGCGTTTTGTGGCACTAAGTTGCTTACACTAATTCCTGCTTGATCACTTCCTTCAGTGCTGGTCGGGTCGCGGGGTTTGGGTCTGAATTAATGAGCGGCCGGCGGCTCCCAGCAGGCGCCGCGGTGTGTTTGCCTCCGGGAATAATCAAGTCATTAGCACGCTTTTGCCTCGCTAATGTCGACCATTACGGAGAAGGTGGACATATTTAACGTTCTGGCCTTCGGAATTGTGGTAATTAAGTATATAATTAACATAATGACCGTCTTGGGCGAGAATAATGAAGCAGGTGTGGCCTGTGTGGGTAGGGGGCGCGGCCTTCCTAATTAAGGACAGGTTTGCTTCCGTCCACACCTGTCGCGTTCACCTCAGTGGTCAAATAAGCCTTAATGCTAAGCTTTCCATCCTTTCTTGAACACATCTTGCCTGGCGTGGTGCTGCGGGCTATATGTGTCACCTGTGCTGCTCATGTGGCCACGTGCTGCCTGTATTTATAGTGCTAACCCAGCTGTGCTTCGGGAGGGACCCTGGGACCTTATCTGTCAGGTGCTCTTTATCACCACCACCACCATACGGACACCCTGTTTTTCTACCTCTTCTTTTGGCTGTTCCTGCTGGGGGTCGCCACGGTGCATCACTCATCTCCAACACGCTTGATTTTGTACGCCTTCCTCAGTCACGCCCATTACAAGCGTAATTATGGATACAGTGAAGGAGACCTTCACTGTATCCATAATTCTCTCTCTCTCTCTCTCTCTCTCTCTCTCTCTCTCTCTCTCTCTCTCTCTCTCTCTCTCTCTCTCTCTCTCTCTCCTTCCTTCCTTCCTTCCTTCCTTCCTTCCTTCCTTCCTTCCTTCCTTCCTTCCTTCCTTCCTTCCTTCCTTCCTTCCTTCCTTCCTTCCTTTCTGCCGGGTAGATGCACACGGACACTCGCTAAAAGGATCGAACGCAGTCTTGGCATACATACATACATACAAGCAGGCACGATCCCGATGCACGTAGTCAGTGAGGCCAGCACACACACTCCTGTTGCGCACTCCATCTCGTACACCTCACGTTCATACAACTTGGAAAAAAATAAAATAAAATAAAATATATATATATATATATATATATATATATATATATATATATATATATATATATATATATATATATATATATATATATATATATATATATATATATATATATATATTGTGTAAAATCAGTAACTTAACTTTTTTTGTTCATAAATGCAACATGTTAATTTTTGTTCCTGAGTCGAGCACGTGAGTCTCAGCCCGCAGCCACACCACGCACTAGACCGCACGTGCCATGAGTTACAGAACCGTATTCTGAAACATTTCTAGGCCGCACCTCCACTACTTTCAAAAGGCTCTAATTAAAGCTTTACGGATTTTAATTATATTTTTACGGTTCCAGTGACAGATGATCGAAATTTCTACATTATTAACAGGAGAAACACTCATAGGAATCCTGTAAATAATCTCTGTGCCCTTTAAAAATAGTCATGGTGAGAGAGCAAAGCGTATTCAGAAATACGGGCCACAGGTGTGCGGGCGTTGCAATGATCAAGTCCAGAACGTGAGTTCCTGCACGTCACCCGGATGAAGCAACCACGCATCTACAGTGACGCGTGTGCTCCGGTGACGTTTGTAGACGGGGAGGCGGGCTGTACGTGCAGAAGGG
Organism: Scylla paramamosain; assembly: GCF_035594125.1. Lineage (NCBI taxonomy): Eukaryota > Metazoa > Arthropoda > Malacostraca > Decapoda > Portunidae > Scylla > Scylla paramamosain. The sequence goes on along the minus strand of NC_087159.1, from coordinate 26,362,755 downwards.
AAGGTGACGCCCGTGCCAAGCGTTGTGCAATGTATCACGGAGTCGTTCCAGCTCTATTTCATTTTATTATTATTATTATTTTTTTTTTAATATAGGAGAAGTTTTGGCCAAGAGCAACACAATCTCGGAGAAAAGAGGCCATTTGAAGTGCTCTCTCACTACCACGACTATTTTCAAGAGCCACAAAGATGATCAGCTAGATTATCAAGAGTGTTTCTCCAGTTCATAAGGTAGAAATGGCGTTAATATGTCATTAAAACTGTAAAAAAAAACATCTCTGAAAACCAGTGTTATTTAATCTAGAAACCTTTTAAAAATAGTCGAGGTCCTGACAGAAGTGTTTCAGAATATGGTCCATGATCCGAAATTAACTCCATCTTAAAGTATCGTGAGAGCTCAGTCTGGAAGCACCTCATGAATCCTCTCCTCTTGTGTCTTACTTGCCGGAGAAATAACACGTGATTCAGTCCGTTACTGATTAGTGTGTGGTACTTTTTTTTTCTTTCGTACGTGCCAAGGGATCTAATCAAGGGCACCAAAACTGCTGAAAAATAATAATAGTAAAATAAGACGCCCGATCACTGTACCTCTCTCAAAAGAAATTATAGGAGGAGATTCCAGAAAAGTAGATAAATAAATATATAAACAAATACATAAATAACAGGTGGCCAGTTTAATTCCGGAAGTGTCACGATAACTCATCTTTTGAAATAGATTGCATAGTTAAGTGAAGGAAGTTTGAATGTAACTAGGCATTCTATACAAGAACCGATGCTTTTAGAGCCTTCGACAGCTAGCAAAAGATAAAGAGTGCCTGGCAATAATTACCCCCGGGAAAGATGGGATTAGAAGCATAATAAAGAACTTCTGCTTCACCTTATTCTTCTTCACTCAGTGATCTATTTGACTACTTTCTCCGCTCATTAACCTTGCTAGTTGTGTTGTGAATTTGTGAATCGCAGTGCAGGCGCCTCCAAGCCAGGATAGAGACAGAGGCGCCGCGAGAGGACTTGGTCGCTTAAACAAATGTATAACTAAGTGGATAAGTGATAAGTCGGCTCAGTAAAGCGGAAAAAGAGAGAGAAAAAAAAACAAGCAAAACGAAATAGTTAGGATTCCGCTTTGAAATGCACACGGCAAGGATAACAGAAAGTCAAAGAAGCGGCGAGAGTTACTAAAACAGAAAAAAAAAAAAAAAAAGGAAAACAAGTAACCAGTGTGTGTGATTTCCCTTTAGATTTAGTGAGTGAGTGAGTGAAGAGGTTGTTAGCCACGTCTTGCCACGCGTCCTATACCCCGCCCCGCACCTCCCAGCTCCGCCCCGCCGCAGCACAAGCCTCGCACACCTCTCCCTCAGCCCCGTCCTTACCTCCTCCTTCTTCCGCAGATATTCAAGATACTCTACCCAGCTCTGAGGTGCAACAAGAAACAGATGTTAAGTCCTTCCGTCGCAGTATACAAAACTTGCATCACGAAAAAAGTACTAAAAACAGGGAGGGGTGAAATACAAAGTAGGGGAGAAACAAGTAGATAAAAATAAGGGAAGGAAATATCATAAAAGTAAGAAGGCAAGACCGTAGCGTGTATTATTATGATTATTATGATTATTATTGCTGATATTATTAAGAGTCTACACTGAAAGGGAGAAAAGAAGGGATGTATATATATATATATTTTTTTTTCTTTTTACGTTTTATTTATTTTTTTTTTTTTTTGTGGATACTCGTAAAAATACAATGTGTGTGTGTGTGTGTGTGTGTGTGTGTGTGTGTGTGTGTGTGTGTGTGTGTGTGTGTGTGTGTGTGTATTGCAAAGAAAAAAAAATGAGAAAAGGGAGGAATTAATTTTACTGTACGTTTCTTTTCTTTTCTTTTCTTTTTTTTCTGAATGGGGCAAAATAATGGTAAACAGCCAATGTGTTGTGGGGTGTCACCTTCTCTTTCCCTGAAAAAGAAAACCACATAGAAAAAATAAACGGACAGTAAAGGCATGTCATTAAAATCCATGGAAAAAAAAAAATGTATGGCTTTGTCTGCTCTGAAACAATAAAATACTCAAGTTGTGATGCTGGAGTAAAAGAAAATGCTTCGCCGAATTGTAAAAAATATCAAGGATACAAAAAATATATATTAACTGAGAACTACTAGTAAGCGAAAGCAAGAATCACACTAAAAAGAGACTCGCAAATGTTGAACTACTGAAGCAAAATGAAGATAGAGATGGTTTTGCAAAAAAATATATCACTACAGCTCATTTTTTTAAAATCATCAGTAAACGAGACAGAAAACTACTACTACTACTACTACTACTACTACTACTACTACTACTACTACTACCAGCAAACTAAAGACAACAACAACAAAAAAAAACGAAAGTATTCACAAAATCTACTACAACTGAAACTACATCTACAATTCGTGCTCAACGCAACCAACAAACAAAAAACAAACAACAACAACAATAAAAGGCAGCAGCGGTGGTCCACGTACCTCATTCATGCCCATAGGGTCCACCACTTGGACCGTGTTGTCGGGGGGAACTTTCCATTCATTTTGTTCCATGCTGTTGGCGAGCATCCTCCGTCTGGCAGCGTGGGCCGGGCAGGGGACGAGGCGGAGCGGGGCAGGGCGGGTGAGGCAAGTCGAGGCGGGGGAGGGTAGAGAAAACGAGTGTCAGCGCGGAGTGTCTTACGGTGCGGTATTTAATATTGGTGTGCAGGGAGTGGGAGGAGAAGCGACAGGGCTGAAGGGTAGCTCTGGAGGTTATTGTGTAGGATGGCAGGTGAGGGACGCGGCGGTGGTGGGGAAGGGGTGAGGGAGGGCTTGAAGAGAGAGAGAGAGAGAGAGAGAGAGAGAGAGAGAGAGAGAGAGAGAGAGAGAGAGAGAGAGAGAGAGAGAGAGAGAGAGAGAGAGAGAGAGAGGTTGCATGCTTTTTCAAGAGTGTATTTTTTATAGTGGATATGTATTAGGTATATTTTGCTTTGCTACAAAACAAATGTAATGGATCGAGATTGTTCCAAAGAAATTACTAGCTGTCATTCATTCGTCCATTCATTCGTTCATTCATTCATTCATTCATTCATTCTTTTTTTCTTTCTTTTCTTTTACTCATTCATTAATTCATATACTTATTTATCTATTCTTTCATGCATTCTTTCTTCTTTCTTCCTTTCTTTTCTCTCCTTTCTTGTCATTCACTCACTCACTCACTCTTTCACTTCTCGCTTTCGCACATCAACCATCAACAAAGAGCAGAAACACAAAATGAAATAGAAATAGTTACCAATTATGAATACACTTCCTAGTCTCTCCCACACAAGAAGAAAGAGGAGCTGCATGACAATAAACAAACCACGAAGGACGAGAAACACAAAACCTGTATCCACTGGTGACAAATACAGAAAGAATACAGATAGAATAAAGTTGCATGGTAATTATTAATCCTTTAGAGTCAGGGAATACATAGATACCTGTATAATAGATTTACTGATAGGAGGAATGGAGGATAAGGGATTAAAGAAACACGGGACAGGATAAGATAGGTGTTGTATGATGGTGATACCCCACGAGAGTCGTACATAGAAGGTAATGGAGGATGAGAGATAAAAAAAGCACATGATAAGATAAGACAGGTGTTGTATGATAATGATGACACCACGAGAGTCACACACAAGAGTAGATACTTGTATGAAAGACTCAATAATAAAAGGAAGGGAGGATGAGGGATAGAAGTAACACTCAGAGGTGAAAGTATCATCTTCTTAACAAGGTGAAAAATTTAAAATATCTTGGAAATCTGTAAGGAGTCAATGAAGGGTGTTTGCAAACTTTCCTTTTCGTTTTATGAGAGAGAGAGAGAGAGAGAGAGAGAGAGAGAGAGAGAGAGAGAGAGAGAGAGAGAGAGAGAGAGAGAGAGAGAGAATCAACGAAAATAACGTACATAAGTAATAATAAAGGATATAAGTAACACTGTCTTAACAAGGCGAAAAATTTAGATCACCTTGAAAAACTGTCAAGTCTCAGTGAATGCCATTTGCTTACTTTCTTTTTTTCGTTTTATGATGGAAAGAATTAACGAGGAGAGGAGACAAAGGTAACAACAATGGGAGGTAAAAATAACGGCGTATTAACAAGGTGAAACATTTAGATCACCTTGAACATCTATATGGGTTTTTTTGAAAGGGTTTTGGAAATGTTCTTCTTCCTTTATGAGAAAGAATTGACGGGGCCTACTTTTTTTTTCTGAATTTGTTTTTGCTCTTGAGTATTTTTTGTTTTCTTGTGCTATAAAAAGAAACTAAATTTAACGCCACGAAATAGCTGCTTAAACTTCTCACAAATTACTTTTTTTTAGAGGAAGTGTTAATTAAGTAGGTTGTTATTCTTATTTTTTATGGTTGTTGTTGTTGTTGTTGTTGTTGTTGTTGTTGTTGTTGTTATCATTGTTATTGTTGTTGTTGATGTTGTTGTCCTTGTTTTTTTCTTCTTTCTTGTTTTCCTTATCCATTAATCACTTTCTTTTACTTGTAACAAAAGAAGAAAATAGTTTCCAGTATTGTGCTACCACAACAACAAGAACAACAACAGCAACAACAATAACAACAACAACTACTACTACATCTACTACTACTACTACTACTACTACTACTACTACTACTACTACTACTACTACTACTACTACAACTACTACTACTACTACTACTACTACTACTACTACTACTACTACTACTACTACTACTACTGCCGTATTCTCATCTCCCGTGTCGTTTTTCTTTTGTCTTCTTTCGACCTTTCCATTTCCCTTCTTCAATCCTCGTCCTTCCTGCCTCAATTACGCCTTTCAAAAGTTTGGACAGAAAAAGAAAAAAGAAAAAATACGATTTCTATGGTAACCTTCCCCCTCTCCTCCATTCCTCCTTCCGTCCTTTTCCTCTTCCTTCTTTGCCTACATTCCTTTCCTCCTCTTCGTCCCTCCTTTTCTTCCCTCTTTCTTCTCTCTCTCTCTCTCTCTCTTTTTCTTTCTCCAAATATCGTCCTTGACCCCAGTTCGTGCCCAGAGAGAGAGAGAGAGAGAGAGAGAGAGGAGAGAGAGAGAGAGAGAGAGAGAGAGAGAGAGAGAGAGAGAGAGAGAGAGAGAGAGAGAGAGAATGTATTTATCATCCTCAGGCTAACAAGACTAAGAAGTTATTTGATTGACAGCACACCTTTATTTACTCTCTCTCTCTCTCTCTCTCTCTCTCTCTCTCTCTCTCTCTCTCTCTCTCTCTCTCTCTCTCTCTCCATCGATCTGAGAGGGCGTGTCGGAATGACCTCGTTTCTAACTTGAAAATGTGACCTACCCTCACTCCCACTACTCATCCCTCCCCCCGTCCTCCTCTCCTCTTTCTCCTCCTCCTCCTGCTCGTGATGAATCGGCCAAATAAGTGAGATGAGTCGCCTCGCAGCCGTCATTTTCCTCCCCCGCGATGAGTAAGTGGCGGTCTCCTCCTCGCTGCACGTCTGTCTCCCGTTTTCTTTACGCTCACGAGACACGACGAGGAATAAAAGTCGCTGCTCCGTTCGCTCTTGTTTTATCGCCTTTTGTACGGTGTTCCTCTCTCTCTCTCTCTCTCTCTCTCTGGATTTGATGTAATTTTTTGCTCAATAATTAGGTTTCCAGCATATCTGCCTTTTATTTTTAGTGTTTTCTTTGGGTATTTATTCACATTATTAGTCCATTAATGTGTGTTTGTGCTTTGTTTGTTATTTGTTTTCACCTTTTTATTTTTTTTAAGGTTGCCTTCGTTTTTTTTTTTTTGTATTATATTTTTCAATTTGAACTTTACATTTTCTTTTGCATAAATCTACATTATTAATTTCTCATTCACGTGTGTCCTCATTTTTTTTTCTTCTCCCTCACCTCTGTTACATTATTTTTTTTTTACATATTTTCTACATTATTACGTTTAACATTTTTTTTTTTTTTTCGTTTACGTATAGCCCACATTTTTATTTCTCTCACCTCGACCACGATTTTTTCTCTTACTTAATTATTCCTACATTCTCTGTTGCGTTTATCATTTCTCCCTTTCACGCTCCCCTTACCTCGACCACAATTTTTTTTTTTTTTGCTCACATATTCCTGCATTCATTTCATTCACCACTTTTTTTTTTCATTTACGTATACCCACTTTCTCTCTTCCACCCTTATCTCAATCTCTCTTTCTCTTTTCCACACATTTCCACATTATTACTTCATATTTTTTTCGTATATATATAATTTTCTCTCTCTCTTTCACCTCTACTTTAATTTTCTTCTTTAATTTCCCTTCCATTACATCTATATTCTTTCTCCAGTCACATATAACCTCATTACTCTCTCTTTTACTTATACAACAATTCATCTTTTCTTTTTTCTTTTCTTTCTTACATTATTACATCTATCACTTTTTTTTTCCCTACCACATAATCCCCACATTTTTTCTTCCGTCGCCTCTGCTACAATAATTTCTTGACCTATTCCTACATTCTCTCTACGTAAACCTTCCATTCTCTCTCTCTCTCTCTCTCTCTCTCTCTCTCTCTCTCTCTCTCTCTCTCTCTCTCTCTCTCTCTCTCTCTCTCTCCTCCTCCTCGGGGCAAAACAGAAGCACACGGGCAGCAAGAAAAAGGTCGCTGCGGGACAAACTCCTCTATTCAAATCGGGTCCCGCTGGAGTGGTGTTGGCCGCCGTCACGTAACATTACATACCTCCTTTGCTTATGTATATTTCGTTAAAGAATTTTTCTGCTGTCGCCACTACGCGCCATAAAACCAGGAGAGAGCACGTCAGTCTTCACTTAATATTCTCCTTTGGGCCTCTCTTCCTTTCCCTCCCTCTCCTCCCTCCTCTCCTCCTCCTCCTCCTCCTCTTGCTGGTTCTCCTTTTCCTCCTCCAGCTCTCGTCTCGGCTCTAGTGGTGGAGGCAGAATGAAGAAGAGGAGGAGGAGGAGAAGGAGGAGGAGGAGGTGGAGGTGGAGGTGAAGGAAGGGAAGGAAAGTTAGCCATGTTAACCCTCCTTCTCCTCCTCCTCCTCTTCCTCCTCCTCCTCCTCCTCCTCCTCCTCCTCCTCCTCCTCCTCCTCCTCCTCCTCCCCCTACCATGTTTCCTTTTCCCTCACTCTTTTATTTTTCTTATTTTTTTTTCTTTCTAGTCATTCTTCCTCCGCATTTCCTTCTTTTCTTACCTTTCCTCCTCCTGCCCGTCCGTCTGTCTGCAGTCTTTCCCCTTCCTGCCTCTCCCTCCTTTATCCTCTTTATTCTCGCCTCTGATCCTTTTCTTATTATTGGCTTCCTTCCCACTCACCTCTTTCGCGTTGCTTCCTTTCTCTCCCCCACCCTCTCTCCTTCTCCTGTCTACATTCTTTCCCTCCCTGCTTCATTCTTGCCTTCCTTTTCCACTTGCCTCTCTTTCCCTTGCTTCCTGTCATGTCTCTCACAGGATTATTTTATGCAAACTCTCCAGCTAATTGAATACAAGGCAGCCAGTCGCTCCGTGGACTCTCAACGGAACCATCTTTCACTATATCATATTCATAGAGCGTTAATACTCCTAATGGTGCAGTAATTCCTCCGCTCCTCTTGCCACCAAGCTGCTCCTGCTCTTCCCCTTTCTCTTCCTCCATTCAGAGCATAAGCAAGTGTTCGTAGCGCCTCGGGGACTCGCCGCCCGGCCCTTCATCTCCCGCCTCAGCCTGGCGACACTCGGGGCACCAGAGCGCAAGGAATGTTAAATAAAGAATAGCTGGCCAAAGCCTTAAGGAGAAATGACCATAAATCGGACCGCTTGCCTCGCTTAAGTGCATGGCCACTCGCCCTCTGCCTCGCCGCCGTACCGCTCACCCGCTGACTTAGTTTTGTTTGATTATGTGCACCGCATCTCGGAACACCCCCCGCCCCCCCAACAGCTTTACTTAAGGATGATTCCCGCGCTATTCTCGGAAACGAGTCTCCCTTGTTTGAAAGTTGTCCGCAGCTTTAGGGACAATTTCACGGTGGCGTGACGGCGGGTGAAGCCGAGGCCACAGGCGGGGAGCCGAACCCAGTGTGTGTGTGTGGGACAGTCAGCTGATTCACCAAAACACCGGGAAGTTTTGTTGTGCGAGATGGACGTGTTTCGAGAGATATCTTTTGGAGTCTCTTTGTCCCCCCACGCTCCCCGAGGCGCCGCAGTCCTCCAGTGAAAAGGAGTGAAACGCTGGCTTGCTTCTTGCCCGTGACGCGCGGCGCCGCGACTCACGACGCTCGGCTACTCCACACGCTACCGCGGCGCCGATCATTTTGACAAGGGAGCGGGAAAGCACGGATTTTATACCTTACGTTGCAAGATTAAATTACATGGCGAGAGAAAAGAGAGAGAGAGAGAGAGAGAGAGAGAGAGAGAGAGAGAGAGAGAGAGAGAGAGAGAGAGAGAGAGCTTCCTTCACTCAGCTTCCAAGGAGTCTGCTGATCACAGGCCGCCGAAGCAACCTGCCTACTGATGACTCCTTCACTAGGCCTGTGGTTATTTCTCTCTCTCTCTCTCTCTCTCTCTCTCTCTCTCTCTCTCTCTCTCTCTCTCTCTCTCTCTCTCTCTCTCTCTGAACAACTCACAACAGAGATCAGAAATTTAAACACGCCATATCAGTCAAAAACACACCAAACATTTCCTCTCCTTACACTGAATTTCCCACCGCAAAATTGAATTCACACACACACACACACACACACACACACACACACACACACACACACACACACACACACGCTCATATATATTTCCCTCCTTTCCCTGATCTCGAATGCCGCTCTTAACTCACAGAGGAGGAGGGGGTGGGGGGAGAGGGGAGGGGGAGGTTTGCATTAAGGAGGGGGAGGGGGTCTTTACGTGATAACAGTCCCCAGTAGACGCAGGTAACTGGTAAGGCAGATTTAGAGCCCAATTAGAAAGAACGCCGCTGATTTATGAACCCAAAGACGAAGCGGTTCAAGACGAGAATAAAGTGCAGGAATAGGTGTTAGTCGTGTTTGTGTTTGTATTAAGTCGTGGTGGTGGTGGTGGTGGTGGTGCTGGTGCTGGTGGTTGTAGTGGGGGTTGTGGTGGTGGTGGTAATAGTAGTAGTAGTAAGTAGCTTTAAGGGTAAGGGAGAAGAAGGAACAGGAGATAGAAAAGGAGGATAAAGAGAGAGAGAGAGAGAGAGAGAGAGAGAGAGAGAGAGAGAGAGAGAGAGAGAGAGAGAGAGAGAGAGAGATACAGACAAAAAGACAGACAGGCAGACAGATTGACATACATACATGCAAACATACATGAAAACATACATACAGACAGACAGACAGAATATGAAGAAAAGTAAGAAGAGGAAGAGGATGAAAGAAATTACAAAGGAGAAAGGAGGAAGAAAATGGAGAAATATGAAAGGAAGCGAAAGGAAGGCGAACAGATGGGAGCGAATGGATGAGAGAGAGAGAGAGAGAGAGAGAGAGAGAGAGAGAGAGAGAGAGAGAGAGAGAGAGAGAGAGAGAGAGAAAGTATTATGAACTGTGGTGATTTTGGTAATGGTGGTAGTGGTTTAATAGTTAAGTAGTAATAATAGTAGTGGTAGTAATAATAGTCGTGGTATTAATAGTAGTAATGGTAGTAATAGTAGTAGTGGTGATTGTGGTGGTGGTGACAATTGTAGTAATATTGCTCGTAAAATTGGAAGTAGTAGTAGTAGTAGTAGTAGTAGTAGTAGTAGTAGTAGTAGTGGTGGTGTTGATAATTGTTGTAGTTAATAATAGAGGAAGTTGTAATGGTAGTGATAATAAATGTAGTAGTATTAGTAGTAGTTCTAGTAGTAGTAGTAGTAGTAGAAGTAGTAGTAGTAGTAGTCGTGGTGGCGGTGGTGATGGTGGTTGTGTTTCTGTCGCGTCGTTGCTTAAATCTCTGCAGTAACTCTCTCTCTCTCTCTCTCTCTCTCTCTCTCTCTCTCTCTCTCTCTCTCTCTCTCTCTCTCTCTCTCTCTCTCTCTCTCTCTCTCTCTCTCTCTCTCTCTCTCATTTCTTCATCATCTTACTCTAAGCCGGAAGAGAAGAAGAGCCAGAGGGAAGAGGAGAAGGAGGAGGAGAAGGAGGAAGACAAGGGAAGGAAGGTGGATGAGGAGGAGGAGGAGGAGAAGGAAGAGGAGGAGGAGGATGCAGAGAAGCCAGAGGAGGAGGAGATGAAAAAGAGAGGAGATAATAGAAGAGAGAAGCAGGGAGGAGGAGGAGGAGGAGGAGGAGGAAGAAGAAGAGGAGGATGAAGAACAAGAACAAGACAATAACAAGGAAAATTGAGGAACAAGGCTGGAAAAGGAACAGATACGAGGAAGAGGAAGAAGAGGAGATGATTGAGGAGGAGGAGGAGGAGGAGGAGGAGAGGAAAGAGGTCATTGTAAAGAGAGAATTAACATCCCCTGACACATTGTTTCCTATTATTATTATTATTATTATTATTATTATTATTATTATTATTATTATTATTATTATGCGTAGTTACCAGTTACTTGAATGTGTTCATTGATGCATTTAATGATGCTGGTAATCCTCCTCCTCCTCCTCCTCCTCCTCCTCTTCTACCACCTCATTCTCTACCTCAACCTCTAACTACCACCACCACCACCACCACCACCACCACCACCACCACCACCACCACCACCACCACCACCACCACCTACTACTACTACTACTACTACTACTACTATTACTACTCCTACTACTGCTACTACTACTACTACTACTACTACTACTACTACTACTACTATTGTACACCGCCACCACCAGTCCCGCGCTAGTTAAATCAATCAGAAAATACGTTGTTTGTACGGTAAACTTGAGAGAGAGAGAGAGAGAGAGAGAGAGAGAGAGAGAGAGAGAGAGAGAGAGAGAGAGAGAGAGAGAGAGAGAGAGAGAGAGAGGTCAGGAAACGGGAAGGTGAGAGAAAAGGAGAGAAAGGAGTGGGAACAGAGGAAGAGGAGGGGGTGGGTGGGAGGGACCTTGGCAGAGGGCCAGGGATGGGCGGGGCAGAGAGAGAGAGAGAGAGAGAGAGAGAGAGAGAGAGAGAGAGAGAGAGAGAGAGAGAGAGAGAGAGAGAGAGCCACTATCTGCACTGCACCTGCCTCCGTGGGCGTGTGTGTGGGCGTGGCTATACGTGCGTGCGTGTGCGTGTGCGTGAGTGTGTGTGCGTGAGTGAGTGTGCGTGAGTGAGTGAGTGTGTGTGTGTGTGTGTGTGTGGGTGGGTGGATGTTGGCGTGTGAATGTAGATATATGTAGTGTTGTGTGTGTGTGTGTGTGTGTGTGTGTGTGTGTGTGTGTGTGTGTGTGTGTGTGTGTGTGTGTGTGTGTGTGTGTGTGTGTGTGTGTTGCAGGGGTGTTTCTTTGTTTCTCGTAAAGGTATTGTTCGTCATTGCTTTTGTTATTGGTGCTGGTAGTGGTGGTGGTGGTGCTGGTTGGGGTGATGGTGGTGGTGATGCTAGTGATGGTGATGGTTATGGTGAAGACTGGTCGTAGTATTAGTGATTGTAGAGTCGTGGTGGTAGTGAGTTATTAGGAATAGTAGTAGAGGTAGTAGTAGTAGTAGTAGTAGTAGTAGTAGTAGTAGTAGTAGTAGTAGTAGTAGTAGTAGTAGTAGTAGTAGTAGTAGTAGCAGCAGCACTAAAGTAAGATAGAAAGATGCATCATAACGTGAAGAAAGTAATTTAGGTCAACGTAATTATAAAAAAAAAAAATACACACATAATTTTAAACAATTCAAATTAGTATGGTCAGTCATTGCAATTAAAGAAAAAAAAAAGAGGAAGAAATATCACTAACAAATTATACTCTACTAGATCAAAACAAAACAAAAATAAGAAAAAGCAAAGTTGAAAGAAGAAAGGCAGACCAATACAATAAACAAACACAGGTGATATAAGGTAACGTAGCACCGGTGATAAGGAAAAAAAAAACTAATTAGAACACAAAGGTAATAATTGAGGTAAGATAGTATGGTGCAGGCAGAGTAATACACAAGACCGGCAATGTCAAGCGAGGTACCACAGACGACTCAGATAAACAGAAGAAAAATGTGAATAAGAAATTAACCGTGTGATTGATGAAAAAAAGTATAAGGCAAATGACTTTGATAGGAAAATGTTTTGTATTTCGTTCACAAGAGAAAAGAAAAAAAACAGAAGAAGAGAAGAAGAAGAAGAAGAAGAAGAAGAAGAAGAAGAAATAGCAGTAATCGTAGGAAAAGAAACAAAGAAAGGAAAGAACTAGCAGAATTACTCATAGAAGAATAAGAAAAGATGGAGAAGAAGTAAAAGAAAAAGAAGAAGAAGTAGTAGAAACAATAACAGTAATTGAAAAGAAAGAAAAGAAAGAACGAAGGTAAGAAAAAAAAAATCACGCACTTACACCAAGAGAAAAGAGGAAATAGAAAGATAGAAAGAAAGAAATTAGGCAGCAGTCTTAACACAGGCAGACACAACCACATATCTTCCCTCACGTAAAAAAAACTAAGAGACGCAAGAAAACCAGGGAAGAGGAAGGCAGGAGGTGACAGAGAGAGGGTTAATTAGGCTCTCACCTGTCTCCCCCCATACCAGGTGACAGGCGACGGAGATTGGAGCCTTGACTCGGAGATATGAAGCCGATGTTGCGATAGAGACGAAGGAAGCGAGTAAAGGAGTGCAGGGGAAGGGACGGGGAAGGGAAGGGGAGGGAGACAGGGAGGAAGGGAAGGGTTGAATGAGGGTAGTAA
>NC_087159.1:26345000-26347500 GCF_035594125.1 Scylla paramamosain | reverse complement strand
AGAGAGAGAGAGAGAGAGAGAGAGAGAGAGAGAGAGAGAGAGAGAGAGAGAGGAAAGGAAGCAACTGGTCTACATTTCCTCTCTCTCTCTCTCTCTCTCTCTCTCTCTCTCTCTCTCTCTCTCTCTCTCTCTCTCTCTCTCTCTCTCTCTCTCTCTCTCTCTCTCTCTCTCTCTCTCTCTTTCTCTCACACTAACAGTTCCCCCTTTAAAATATCTATTCTTTCCTCTTCAAATGCTTTAGCTTATTTTTTTCTCTACCTTTTTTCTCTATGTAGAACAGGAGAGAGAGAGAGAGAGAGAGAGAGAGAGAGAGAGAGAGAGAGAGAGAGAGAGAGAGAGAGAGAGAGAGAGAGAGAGAGAGAGAGAGAGAGAGAGAGAGAGAATGTAGACCAGTTGCTTCCTATGTAAACTTACAGCAACAAGTACACACACACACACACACACACACACACACACACACACACACACACACACACACACACACACACACACACACACACACACACAAGCCAGTCAAGACAAGTGCTCTCATACACTCTCTCTCTCTCTCTCTCTCTCTCTCTCTCTCTCTCTCTCTCTCTCTCTCTCTCTCTCTCTCTCTCTCTCTCTCTCTCCATTAGTGCCTTAGAAAAGTGAAGGCTTAGGGTCTTAAAATTTTTCACGTGCTTTCTTGTCTTGTGTGTGTGTGTGTGTGTGTGTGTGTGTGTGTGTGTGTGTGTGTGTGTGTGTGTGTGTGTGTGTGTGTGTGTGTGTGTGTGTGTGTGTGTGTGTGTGTGTGTGCGCGCGTGCTTGTTTGTTTGCTTTTGTCAGTATAACTCTCTCTCTCTCTCTCTCTTTCTCTCTCTCTCTCTCTCTCTCTCTCTCTCTCTCTCTCTCTCTCTCTCTCTCTCTCTCTCTCTCTCTCTCTCTCAAATCAACACAAGCAGTCAATCTCTTAATATTTGGGATACGCCTCAACTTGTCAAACATTTATCGTCAACACCGGTGGAAGAAGATCAATTATTCCCCTGCTGTGTTTATTTCAATTGCCTGGGAGCCTCATCTTTGTGGGCTGAATGACTGAGTGACACGCGACGCCCCTGCCTTGCCTTCTGGGTGAGTGTGTGGGTAGGTAAGTGTGTGGGTGAGTGTGACCGCCGCCTTGTAGTGCTGCCGGCGTGATGACTGAGGTGCAGAAAGGGAGTGTGTGTTTACCTCTTAGCTTTAGAGTGTTTGGTGTGTTGGTGTGTTCGATGTGTTGGGTGGGTCAGGTACTCTTGTTTTGATCTTCTGCTTGCCTCTTGTGTTATGGGGTGTTTTATGAGCGTGAGTATTGAGGGCGGGGTTTTCGTTTTGTTGGGTTGGGCCGGGTTGGGTTGTGTTGTGTTGTGTTGGGTAAGGGTGGTGTACAGCATTGTGTTGTGTTGTGCTGTGTTGTGTTGTGTTGTGTTGTGTGTGTTGTGTTGTGTTGTGTGTGTTGTGTTGTGTTGTTGTTATTGTTGTTTTGTTGTTGTTGTTGTTACTGCTACTACTTCTACTACTTCCAATGTTGCTACTACTACTACTACTACTACTACTACTACTACTACTACTACTACTACTACTACCACAAGAATAACATCATGTACTTAACCTTCATTACACTTATACCCTTCCGTCAAGCTCAAGGCCTCCCAGCAGCTTAGAACACATCAGCTGTCATGATTTATAACGAGTCTACCAACCAAAGAACAAGATCAAAAGAGAAAGAAAGAATGCAAAACACAGAAGGAGGAGGAGTAAGAAAAACATTGAAGTAGGTTGACTTAAACTGTTCACTGCTAGTCAATCTTCCCCATCACCATCTATAAACTTCAAAAAAAAAAAAAAAAAAACATTTCTTATACTACAGTTTCTTAAAAAAAAAAACGTACTTCTGTAATTTAACAAAGACCAAAATAACCTCTTTTTTTTTTTATATATATCCAACCAAACAATTTACTACAGCAATCCTAGAACCATATTATGAAATACTTCTACACTGCACCTCCACTACTTTCAGAAGCCTCTAGCTGAAATGACGCGGGTTTTTCATGATGTTTGTTTTTTTTTTACGATTCTAGTGACAGATTAACAACATTTCCTCAATATCAATAGGAGAAGCACTCTTGAGAACCCGGCTAAGTATCTCAGTGGCCTTTGAAAATAGTCGTGATGAGAATACAAAGAATTTCAGAATACGGACCTTAGCGTGAACGAAAGACGACCATAGAAGTGCAAGGCTTAAGCGGTTGACTTATACTTTGCAATAAGGAGGTCAAGGAGGCAGATAGGGCGGGGATGGGAGGTCAGGGAGGCAGGAGAGGTGGGGGGTGATAACTGGTGGCAGGTGACTGGGCGGCGTGCGGGCAGGAAGCAGCGAACCACGAAGGCCGCGCTCCAGCTTGCGATACACAGGTAATTATTGGCCGCATTTAGACTAGATTGCCGGGCGGGTCTGCGAGGGGTATTGAGCCGCGCTGTGACCTGCCCCGCTACGCTT
>NC_087159.1:26337500-26340000 GCF_035594125.1 Scylla paramamosain | reverse complement strand
TAAAGTTTGGAGGTGGCTGTAGAAAAACTTAAGATGCCTCAGAGTATTTAGTAATTAAGGAAAGATGTACCAGATAATAGTCAAAGGGTTAAATTGTCACTAGCGTCATGCAAACAGCCGCTGCAACTCTTATAACAACCGGCAAAGGGCTGTTAAAATGCAGATAATATGGAAGTGAAAGGTGTAAGAATGCCACGGTTAATATTTTCCATCTGCGTAATTTTCCTATCTAGGATGCATAAATCTTTCTTAAACTATCATTAGGATCTTGCTAACACACTCTGTAATCCTAATAGTAACTAGCAGGGGCTGTTAAAAAGTAGGCGACATAAAGCACTGAGAGATCTATAGTGAATACGATCCTAAATCTCTTGACTCCTTTGACTTAGATTGATAGCATTATCTTTTTAGATTGATAGCATTGTCTTATGCAAGCTCAGGTTCTATCTCTGAGCGCCACTAATGAAAGCAAAGGTAGTGACTGAGTGGTTATAATATTTTGCTGTCTGTAGACTTGTTGTTGCTCCGTTAGGTCGTCTGGGCTTGCTGAAATTAGATTAGGTTGATTTAGGTTAGATTAGATTACGTCTTGCGCAAGCTTATATTTTAATTCTGAACCTCACTGAAGAAAGCAGTAAGAGTGATTGAGTAAATATAGGTCTTTACTTTGCTAAAATTAGGTGTCGTATTGTTATCAGAAATTGAACTATTGTTGTTATTGTTGTTATTGCAAGGTATTGTTATTAGGGATAAATTGTGTTTTACAAAGGAATTACCTTAGTCTATCTTTTTTTATTCACGTGGAACAGAATGCTAAGCAGAACTTCTAATGTGATAATTCTCAAATAAGTAAATAAATAAACAAAAATAAATAAATATAATAATAATGATAAAAATAATAACAATGATAATAATAATAATAATAATAATAATAATAATAATAATAATAATAATAATAATAATATATAGAATAAAATAAAATAGAATAGATAAATACATAGATAAAATAAAAATTAAATTAAAAAATGGATAAATAAATAAATAAATAAAAAGAATCGCTAATTGCTAAAAAGAAGAAAAAAACAAACAGTACTGTGAGTGGTCTCCTGAAGAGTTACGGCTATGTTTCATTCCTGACGTGCCTCCCTTTTTTCCTTTTTATTACCCCCACACGTGGAGGAATGTCACCTGATGGGCCGCCGCGTGCCTCACATCCCACCTGCACCTCACCGTACGAACCCAGAAAAAAAAAATAAATAAATAAATAAAAAATACAGCCGCGTATTGCCAAGACACACAACAGTTAGACTTGTGATTACACTGTGACAAGATGGAGGAGGGTGGTGAAGGGGACACGGGCTGAGGAAAAGTGTTTAATTCTTGACTTGTTTTATTGCTGTTTCTTCTCCATATTCCTCTGAAGAAGCAAGCATGAAAGTAGTCAGGGATAAAGTACTCCATCCCTCAGCCTGTGCTCCCGTCACCACATAGAAAGGTTTTGAATGGGGGATCCTCACTGGACGGGGAGTGAATAAAGGATTACGTGGTGACTGTTGCTAAGATGTTCTGGTAATATAGACTTCGAAGTGAGAGCTGAATTATTACCTACATGTACAGTGGAGGTCAGAAGTCGAGTGCTTGGCGTCCTTCTCTTAATCTGAAGAGTGATTACGTAGTGACTATTGCTAAGATGTGTTGGTAATATAGACCTCAGAGTGAGAGGATGTACAGTGGAGGTCAGAAGTCGAGTGTTTGGCGTCCTTCTCTCAATCTGAAATCCTCTCATCTTCTACTGTATAATCCTTACCCTTCGCTTTCCTTCCTGCCAGTGTCTCTTTTCTTATTACCCTCCTTCCTCTTTTGTCTCTATCTTAATTCACTCTTCACCTTCTTTTCTCCCTTTCTCCTCCCTTCCCTACCCTCTTCCTCCTCTTCCCGCCCTCAGCTGGGGCTCTAGTTTTATATGGAGACATCATATCAAAGAACTCACGAATGAAAGAAAACGGAAAATGCACTGGAAGGGAGCACAGTAGAAGGTTCAGGACTTTTGACCCCGGATGTACTTTACGTTAAGTTACCACACTATATCTTGTTTTTTGTTTGATTGCTCTTTGTAAAGTAGCGAAGACCTTATATGCTCTTTATCGTTACCGTAATAGTAGTAGTAGTAGTAGTAGTAGTAGTAGTAGTAGTAGTAGTAGTAGTAGTAGTAGTAGCAGTAGTAGTAGTAGTAGTAGTAGTAGTAGTAGTAGTAGTAGTAGTAGTAGTAGTACAGTAGACGCCCTTTTAATACCTCAACCCATCTCTTAGTAGTAGCGGACCTTATATAATCTTATGTAACTCAAACATCTCTCTTTGTACTACTAAGGGTTCACACACACACACACACACACACACACACACACACACACACACACACACACACACACACACACACACACACACACACACACACACACACACACACACACACACACACACACACACACACACACACACA
>NC_087159.1:26330000-26332500 GCF_035594125.1 Scylla paramamosain | reverse complement strand
GGAAGAACAGCACACCGGCAACAGCTCCATCAAGTACCCGACCGCCTCGCAGCCACCTCTATCTACGCCCACAGAAGTGATCAGCTGGCCTCATTCCTACGACCCAACGCCACAGCAGCGTGCGGGGCACGCTGCTGCTGTGATCAAGGCCTTTCCCAGCGTCTTCGAAGCAAAGGAAGGTTTACGTGCAATGGCTGGTGGATCCATGGCCATCGAGTTGACAGACGACGCTCGACCCTTCGCCGCCGACCCTGCTCCAGTACAGGACCCAGTGGAGGAAGAGGATGCTGCTACTTCTGGTGACCTCGACCCTCTCCACTCAGCGGTCATCTCAGCGTTATCTGCCACCAATGAGGACGGCGTCCGCTTAGCACCACTCCAGGATCAGACTGTGGAAATGGTACGTGCCGCAGCAGCAAGAGACGGGGAGTACTGCTTGCTCAAGAACGTCATCATCGAGGGCTTCCCTGATCATTGCCACGACCTCGATCACCGCTTGCGTACGTACTGGCCGGTGCGCAGTCTGCTGGCCGTAGACGACGACCTGGTGGTTTACGGGCCGAGGCTTCTTATTCCTCACAGCCTCCGCCGAGAAACACTAGAGCGACTCCATGACAGTCATCAGGGGATGGAGCGCACCAAGCGACGGGCCCGACAAACGGTGTACTGGCCTGGTATGGACAGAGACGTTGAGAACGTCGTTTCTGGATGCTCACTATGCCGTCCACTCCTACCAAGCCAAGCCAACGAACCTCTCTGGCAGGACACGGACACACCCAGCAGGGTGTTTGAGTCAGTTTCTGCAGACTACTTCCACGCAGCAGGCCGTACATACCTCGTGTATGTAGATCGCTTGTCTGGGTGGCCTCACGTGTCTGCATGCTCACGTCCAGCATCGGCTGATCAGCTCGTTCGTGTCCTTCGGGGTGTGTTCGCCGACACGGGCGTGCCTGTTCTCCTGAGGACTGACGGTGGACCGCAGTTCACTTCTTCATCGGTACGGCGCTTCCTGGCTCGATGGGGGGTGGAGCATCGTGTATCTTCACCTCATTATCCACGCTCCAATGGTCACGCCGAGGCAGCGGTCAAGTCCGTGAAGAAGCTGATCCTCACGACCACACAGCAGGGACACCTGGACGAGGATGCGTTCGCTCGCGGGTTGCTGGAACTGCGCAACACTCCGAGGGCGGAAGGGCGATCACCAGCACAAGTCCTCTTCGGTCATCCTATGAGGTCCTGTGTCCCGGCTCATCATCGCTCATACGCTCAGCAGTGGCAGCGCGCTGCTGATGAGTGCGACGCCAAGGCAGAGCGACTGAGGAAGAAAGCGAAACTTCGCCACGACGCGTCCGCCCGTACTCTTCCTCTCCTGCACCTCGGTGGCCACGTCGACGTTCAAGATCACACGACAGGCCTCTGGGATCGCCTGGGTGTCATCGTGGCTGTTGGGCGAAGGAGAGACTACCTCATCAAGATGGGCAGCGGTCGCGTGATGTGGCGTAATAGAAGACACCTACGCCCACACAGACCTCTTGCTCCCCTTCCTGTCGAGCAGCACACCGCTCATGGCGGTGCAGCGCTTCAGCATCAGGGTCACGAGGAACACCACCATCCCGGCAGCCCGGAGCATCAGGGTAACGGGGTACACCGTGGCCGAGAGCAACCAGAGCGTCGAAGCAGCCGACAGCGTAGGGAGCCGAGACGACTGCAGGTGCGGTGGCACCGTAGCACCTACGATTAGTCGTACGTGTTCATTGTACGCTGTGTTTGTTTTGTGTATATGTACCGTGTTTTCTGTACTTCAATCATTGTAACTTTGTTTCATGTGTTACGGTAGCCATAACAAAGATAAGGAATCTTCCTTATGTCTCGGGGGAGGTGTGTGGTTGTTAGCTAGTTGTGTGAACGAGTGAATGAGCGAGACTTGTGTGAGGCATGAACACGTGTATGAGTGAACGAGCTAGGCTTCAGTCATAAGTGTTAAGTGGAAGTGCGCGGCCTGGCGCCGGGAGATCACCTACCTCCAGCCTTCTGTTCACACCTTCTGTGAATAAACACCTGCACTGTTACCTGCGTTTCCTGTGCCCCTGCTGGTCAAGAGTCGAACAGAGGGAACGGAGATAATGGAGGAGAGTGGTTAAGGAAGGGAGGAAAGGTAGGTCGAGAGGGGAAGAGGAAGGGAGAGAGAGAGAGAGAGAGAGAGAGAGAGAGAGAGAGAGAGAGAGAGAGAGAGAGAGAGAGATGCGTATGTTGCTGAAATATCAATGGTAGGATTACGCTTAGACCCGAAATAGACTCTCTCTCTCTCTCTCTCTCTCTCTCTCTCTCTCTCTCTCTCTCTCTCTCTCTCTCTCTCTCTCTCTCTCTCTCTCTCTCTCTCAGGATTACATGGAATTACACATGAAAACACAGGGAACAGGAGACTGGTTGGCGGAGGAGGAGGAGGAGGAGGAGGAGGAGGAGGAGGAGGAGGAGGAGGAAGAGGAGGAGGAGGAGGAGG
>NC_087159.1:26317500-26325000 GCF_035594125.1 Scylla paramamosain | reverse complement strand
CACACACACACACACACACACACACACACACACACACACACACACACACACACACACACACACACACACACACACACACACACACACACATATATATATATATATATATATATATATATATATATATATATATATATATATATATATATATATATATATATATATATATATATATATATATTAGCAGTTAGCAATTCGAAACAAAGATGAAAAATAAAGAAGAAACATAAATAAAGCATTTTTTTTAAAGCACGTTATCAGCAAAGCAATGTGTGTGTGTGTGTGTGTGTGTGTGTGTGTGTGTGTGTGTGTGTGTGTGTGTGTGTGTGTGTGTGTGTGTTCTGTAGAAGTCGTGAAAAAGAAACAAGATAACATAAGATTTTACTTTACATTTTTCCCAAATAAAAAATTAATAGAAATGGTAATAATAATAATAATAATAATAATAATAATAATAATAATAATAATAATAATAATGATAATAATAATAATAATAATAATAATAATAATAATAATAATAATAATAATGATAGTAATAGTAACAGTAATAATAATAATGATGATGATAATAATAATAATAATAATAATAGTAATAATAATAATAATAATAATAATAATAATAATAATAATAATAATAATAATAATAATAATAGTAACATAGCGAAGAAAGCAATACATATCAAGGAAGGTATGGAAATTAATATAGTGTTATGTACGAAAGTTTAAAAGAAATAGGAAATCGTACCTCCTAATAATTATCGTACTTAACGTACGTAATCTTACTTATGCAACCATAAAAACATTTATTACTAATTACTTATACAAGACTTAAGTAATAACAAAAAGGAGTAATTTCTTTATAATAATAATAATAATAATAATAATAATAGTAATAATAATAATAATAATACTTACAAAATTTTAGCGCCCCGTAGACGCTCCTTTTACTGAAGAAAATTATTTATCCTTCTCCCCTTCCTCTTCTTCTTCTTCTTCTTCTTCTTCTTCTTCTTCTTCTTCTTCTTCTTCTTCTTCTTCTTCTTCTTCTTCTTCTGTCCTTCCTCTCCTGTTTCTGTGTCTGTTTCTTTCTTTCTCTTTCTCTTTTCCGAAAAAAGTTCCCTCGTCCAGTTTGCTTCTTCACCTCAGAAGTGTCTCTCTTTTCCCGACACTCGCGCACTTCCTTTTCCTTTTGTATTTTGTTGTCTCTCCTCCTCCTCCTCCTACTCCTCCTCCTCCTCCTCCTCCTCCTCCTCCTCCTCCTCCTCCTCCTCCTCCTCCTCCTCCTCCTCCTCCTCCTTCTATTTGCTGTTTTCTATATTAATGCTATCTTTCTCTTTTGTCTTCGTCCTCCTCCTCTTCTTCCTCCGCCTCGTCCTCCACCTCTCTTTCTCCACTAACTCCTCCTCCTCCTCCTCCTCCTCCTCCTCCTCCTCCTCCTCCTCCTCCTCCTCCTCCTCCTCCTTCTCCTCCTCCTCTCCTCCCTGCCTCACTTCCTATAGTCTGAGGAAGCTTTTCATTTCTATTAGACACAACCCACCTTCCGTCCACTTTCTCTGCACTGCGTCACAATTCTCTCTCTATCTCTCTATCTCTCTCTCTCTCTCTCTCTCTCTCTCTCTCTCTCTCTCTCTCTCTCTCTCTCTCTCTCTCTCTCTCTCTCTCTCTCTCTCTCGTCCTCTCTCTTCTCTCTCATACACTTGCTCTCTGTTTTGTCTCTCTGTTTCTCTCTCACTCTTTCTCTCTCTCTCACTCGTGTTTGCTTTATGTTCTGTTCCTTGCTCTTCTTTCCTCCTTTTCTCCGTTTGTCAAGGATTCAAGGTGAGGAGGGAGGAGGAGGAGGGGGAGGGAGGGTATGGTTCTGATGGCACCACATTATTGCTAAAGGAACGTCATGTCTCACTCGTTCCTTTAAGGTTACGAGTTTGGTTTGGTTTTCATTTGTTTTCCTTTCCTTTAAAACGTAATCTGGTGCTTTTGTTTTGTTGTGGAACTTCTTTTTTTTTTTTTTCGTTCGTTGCGTTCACTTTTTTTTCAGAAACACTTATTATTATTTTGGTTATTAATTATGATTATTGCTGTTGTTTTGATTGTATTGGTTCTCGGTCAAGGCACTACTGTCCGTCACTTCCTGGTGGGTGGCACTGTCCCTTTGCAATAAAGGTTCACCCGTCTGTCACTGTTCACTGTTAAGGGGAGGAAAACAATAGCATTAGACACCTTTATTAACTTTACCACATCACTCGCTGTGGTAGATAAATCACCATAATTTCTGATGTACACTTTTCTTTTTCATCTCTTTTTTTCAAGATAATTTATTGGCTTGGCACTGTAGGCACTGTCTCGAGGTTAATTTCTCACTGTTCGCGCACTGCCGGGTACGCGCTGTTCACCACACCGGCCCGGACACCTGCTTGAGAGGCCGCCGAAGTCTCGCTACTCACTGCCCTAACCTGCCTCACTCTCCGCGCCGGGCTGCTCTTCGTGTCGCCTTTCTTACACGCTCATTCCTCATCGCTTCAGGCTTTCATGAGAACTGTTTTCTAACTCCCTAAAGATGATCGGTACCGTGCATGTGGCTTTTTTTTCTTTTTCTTGTTGATGGTGTAGAATTCTTGTTAATCTATCACAGGAATCATTAAAATGTCCTTAAAGATTCAAGCTCTCCAGACTCTCATAAAAAGTATTTTCAGACGCAAGAGAGATGATTAGTATGATGCATGTGTGTGTGTGTTTTTTTTTTCTTTCTTTTTTTCCTCGCTGTTGGTGCGGAATCTCTCCATCTATCACAGGAATATGAAAAACGACCTTGAAAACTTAGAACCCATTAAAAAAAAAAACAGACGCTACGGAGATGATAAATCCTGCCTTTTTTTTTTTTCTTATGGTACAAAATCCTTGCCAAACTATCATAGGAATATTGAAAACTTTTTTTTTTTTAAGCGCTTTATGTTCTCATAAAAACTATTTTCAAACGCCACAGGGATGATAAGTCGAGTTTTAGTGGCGTTTTCCCCAGTTGATAGTGTAGAATCCTTGTCAATCCATCACAAGAACCATTAAAGCATCCTTGAAAACCTCCCCAGTAACTTTCTCTAGATCTTGTCAGATGTTTAAGAGATAAGGCGCTGGTATGTTTGCGGGTACAGGTAATTATCTCTACTGAATACGCGTGTTGTTACTGATTCACTCATTCATAGCGGTGTCGTCTTGATGTCAGTAAGTCAACATCCACGTCGCTTCTTCACTCGTTACGTCACGTTTAGTCATATCTTCGTCACTTTTTTTCATTTCACGTCACTCTGATTCACGTTCCCGTCACTTCTCCTCTCTTGCTCACTCGTAGCGTCACACTGAGTCACATTTACGTCATTCTTTCACGCGTCACGTCACGATCAGTCACATTCACGTCATCTTTTTCAAGCGTTACGTCATGTTGAGTCATATTCAGGTCACTGTCTCACTCTTCACGTCATCTTTTTCAAGCGTTACGTCATGTTGAGTCATATTCAGGTCACTGTCTCACTCTTCACGTCATGTTGAGTCACGCTGATGTTACGTTCTCACACTTCACGTCACGATGAGTCACTTTCAGGTCACTTTCCCACCCGGCACGTCACGTTAAGTCATATTTAAGTCACTTTCTCACTGTCTACGTCGCACTGAATCACACTGAGTTCACTTTTATTTGTACGTCAATTTCTCAGCCGTCACGTCATTTTTAAGTAATTTTCCAATTCTCCACGTCACGATGAGTCATGTTCAGATCATCTTTTCACTATCCGCGTCACTGTGAGTCACTTTTAGGTCACTTTTTTCACTCCATGTTGCTTTGATACACGTTCCCGTCACTTATCACTCGTATTCAACTTGTCTGATCAAACTGAGTCACATTCAGGTCACTCTTTCCCTCTTCGAATCACTCTTAAGTCACATTTAGGTTACTTTCTTCAGCTTCATGTCTTTTTAAATCACTTTCTCACTCTTCTATATCACACTGAGTCACGTTTAGGTCACTTTTGCACTCCCCACGTCACACTGGCACCACTAGATCACTTGCTTGCCGTGTTCTCTGTCTTGCCTCTCCCTCGTCCCTGGCACTGTCCACGCCGCCGCCATTGGCACTCCGCATATCCATCCCTTGTTCATTTGGCACTAACTTTGTCACCTCCTCGCCGTCTTGGCACAAAGACACACCGACGTGACACCTTTTCTTATATAGTCTTACTTGTACGGATGTCTTTTCTATTTTTTTTCTCCTCTTTCAAAGTCTTTTTATAGCTGGTTACCTATTTTTCCCTCGCTATCTATGTCTCTCTTTTTTTTTGTTGTAGTTATTTTTTTACTTTCTTTCTGTATGCTTCTCTATTTATCTTGTTACGTCTGTCTTTCTCCTCTGTCTCTCTTTATGTTCGTCTTTTTTTAAGTCATCTCTATTTTTTTTTCCTTTCTCTATGTCTCTCTCTTTCTTTTAGTCACGTCTTTTCGCTCACATCCTTAATTACTATCGCTATTCCTTCTCCCTCCCTCCCTTTCTCCTTCTCTCCCTCCTTCCCCCTCTCTTCTTCTGTCCCTCCTTCTCGCTTCTATTATTTTCCTCGTTATTTGAATTGACTCACGCTGTTGTATTTAATCGGTTTGAGTGTTCAGTTATAAAAGGCTCTTCCTCCTCCTCCTCCTCCTCCTCCTCCTCCTCCTCCTCCTCCTCCTCCTCCTCCTCCTCCTCCTCTCTCTTCTTTTTTTCCTTCTCTCTCTCCTTTTCTTCTCCTTCCTTCTCCTTCTCCTTCCTCTCCTTTTTTTTTTCCTCTTCCTCTTCCTCCTTCTCCTCCTCTCACTACTGCATTATCGTTTTTCCTCTTCATTTATTCTTTTACTTCCTCCTCCGCCTCCTCCTCCTCCTCCTCCTTCTCCTTAACCGACTTCAATTCCTTCTTCTCTTAGTCCTTGATCAATTTAATCTCTCATTTTCCTTCATTCCTTCCCCATCCTCATTCTCTCCTTCCCCTCTATTTTCTTCCATCCTCCTCCTCTTCCTTCTCCTATCCCTCCTCCTCCTCCTCCTCCTTCTTTTCCTTCTTCTCTCAGATCCTCAACACTTTAATCCATCCTTTTTCTTATTCCTTATCCATTCATCCTCCTCCTTCATCCTCTTTCCCCTCTGTCCTCCTCTTCCTTCTTCTTCTTCTTCCTTTACTTCTCCACCACTTTAATCCATCCTTTTCTTTCATTCTTCCCATCCTCACCCCGCCCTTTCTCTCTTCCACCCTCCTCCTCTTCCTTCTCTCCTTTAATCCATTCCTTTCTTTTATTCATCTTCCCATCTTTCTCCTCCATCTCCATATTCCTTCTCCTCCACATCCACCCTCTCTGTCTCTCTCCTCCTCCCCCACGGCACCCTCGCCTCGCCTCGCCCCGCCCGCCTCCACCACACCTGTTCTGCGCCAGTTAGCTCAAGGCAACACCTGTCCTTGGCTCCTCAACGTGCGATATTCAGGACAAAATCAGGGTTACGAGTCTTTTTTTTTCTCCCTTGATCCCTTGAAGTCAACGTGTCTGAGGGGCGTTCCTATCCTTTTTCTCTTATTTTTATTATTATTTTCTAGACGCGTGTTTCTAGTTTGTGAAGACGAGAGGGAAGGAGTGGAGAGGAGTGGGTGTTTGAGGGAAGAGGATGGAAGGGAAGGCAAGGAGAGAAGACGGATAGGAAAGGTGGGAAGAGGACAGGAGAGAAAGGATGGAAGAAAGAAAGGTTTAAGTAAAGGAAGATGAAGGAAAGAGAGGGAGAAAGAGAGAGAGAACAGGTAAAAAGGAAAGGGAGGGTATTTAGAGAGAAAGGAAAGGAAGAAGGAGAGTGGAAGAGAAGATAGGTAGAAAGGAAAGGAAATGATTGTGCGGGGAATAGGGTAAGGGAGATGGAGGAATGAAAGAAAGAAGGTGTGAAAGAAAGGTTCAGATAAAGGAAGACGAAAGGAAAGACGAGAAGAGAAGATTGTTAAAAGGAAAAGAAGGGATTGAGAGAGGGAAGGTAAGAGAGAGGAAGAAGGGTGTGGAGGGAAGGTTTGGGTAAAAGGGGAGAAGGAAAGGAAGAGAAGGAAAGAGGATAGGAAAGGAAAGGAGTGAGAGAAGAGAGAAAGGATGGGGTGGAAACGAGAAGGGAAGAGGAGACAGAAGGAGGGTTTGGGTAAAGAAAATGGAAGGGAAAAGAGAGGGAGAGAGAGAATATAGGCAGAAAATAAAGGGAGGGATTGAGAAAAGGGAGGAGAGAAACAAAGAGAATGAAAGAGGGTGGGATAGAAAATATTAAATCAGAGAATGGGAAGGAAAGAAAAGGAGATGGGAGAGAGAGAGAGAGAGAGAGAGAGAGAGAGAGAGAGAGAGAGAGAGAGAGAGAGAGAGAGAGAGAGAGAGAGAGAGAGAGAGAGAGAGAGAGAGAGAGAGAGAGAAATGATGGAAAGGAGAAATCAAAGAGAAAAAGGAAAAATATCGGAAAGGAATACAAAGGAGAACAAAGAAATAAAGCAAGAAAGGAAGGAAGGAAGGATGGAAGGAAGGAAGGAAAGAATGAAGCAAGATAAGAGGGAAGGAAGGAAAGAAAGAATGAAAGAAGAAGGAAGGAAGCAAGATAGGAAGGAAGGAAGGAAGGAACGAAGGAAGGAAGGAAGGAAGGAAGGAAGGAAGCAAGCAAAGCAGGGAGAGAGGAAGGAAGGAAGGAAGAAAGGAAAGAGAAAAAGGAAAGGGAGAGACATTGAAGAAAAGAGAAGAGGAAGGAGAGAGGAAGAGCATGGAAAGGAATTGCGTGAAGGAAGGAGCGAAGCAAAATCAGAAGGAAGGAAATAGGGAAGAGTGACGAAGGAAAGGAAATAAGGAAGACAAATAAATAAGGAAAGGTTTACGTACTAGTGTTCAAAATGCTTCATACATTTTTGTAATAGCTGTTTTCATGTTGCACTTTTTTTCTTTCTTTTTCTTCCTTTTTCTTTTCCTTTAGTTAATTTGAGAAACACTTGCCCATCTTTTCTTCTAAACTCTTCTTCGTTATTATTGTTATTGTTATTATTGTTATTATTATTATTATTACTATTATTATTATTATTATTATTATTATTATTATTATTATTATTATTATTATTATTATTATTGTCATTATTAATACTGTTATCATCGACGTTATTGGTAAAATTATTTCTTTTCTAATCTTTCTTTTACTCGTTCCTACGTCTTGGGTTCACACTTTTTTTTTTCTTTTCTCTATTTTTCTCTCTCTCTCTCTCTCTCTCTCTCTCTCTCTCTCTCTCTCTCTCTCTCTCTCTCTCTCTCTCTCTCTCTCTCTCTCTCTCTCTCTCTCTCTCTCTCTCTCTCTCTCTCTCTCTCTCTCTCTCTCTCTCTGTCGCTTTCTCCCCCTTTCCCTCTCTCTTTCTCTCTCTCTGTTCCTCTCGTCCTCACAAGACAGCGCAGCGCCATCCCGCACACCAGCACTTGCGCACTCCTGGAACGAGAAAGAAA